>NW_013563148.1:0-59081 GCF_000968595.1 Rasamsonia emersonii CBS 393.64
GGGGCTCCAGGTGATTCACACGCGCGAAGGCCACCAGCCAGACCTGGCCGATTTGCCAGCGGCGAAGCGACTCCGGCAGATCAGCGCCCCGGATGGTCATCACACGATGGGCATTGGCGATCGCGGTCCGATGGGCCGGTTGCTGATCCGCGGCGAATACGGCCACGATATCATTGACGAGTTGACGCCGCGGCCCGGCGAGCTGGTCATCGACAAGCCCGGCAAGGGCAGCTTCTGGGGCACGGGGTTCCATCGAGCCCTACTCGCGAGAGGCATTACCCATCTCCTGGTGACGGGGGTGACGACGGAGTAAGGTCGATTCTTTTCAATATAGTGCTCAACTGACATGCCCAGATGCTGCGTCACAACCACCCTGCGCGAGTGTAACGATCGAGGCTACGAATGCTGTCTTCTCACCGACTGCACCGCCGGCTTCGATGCGCAGATGGTCCAAACCGCGATGGACACCATCTGCGGGCAAGACGGCCTCTTTGGCTATGTTGGCCAGAGTTCAGACTTGCTGTCGTTCAGCGATCAAGCCAATACTCCTCCGGCGACCCCTCCTACCACGGCAGAATCGTATTTGCCCTCGATCCAAGAGTTACGCCAACGCTATCAATCCGGTCTGGAGGATCCCGTACGAATCGTCAACCTCGTCTTCGACCGGATAGAAGAATACCAGAAGACCGATCCAGCAGTCTGGGTATCGACCAGGCCTCGAGAAGACTGTGTTGCAGCAGCCCAAGCCCTGTCGGCCAAGTACGCTGGGCAGGCATTGCCGCCGCTCTTTGGGATCCCGTTCGGTGTAAAAGACAACATCGACGTGCAAGGGATCCGGACGACGGCAGCCTGTGAGAAATACGCCTATGTGGCCCAGTCGCACGCGTTTGCGGTGCAGCTGCTTCTCGAAGCCGGGGCGCTGTATATCGGAAAACTCAACATGGACCAGCTCGCAACGGGCCTCTCGGGCTGTCGCTCCCCGTACGGCGCACCACGGTGTGTGTACAGCAAAGACCACATCGCCGGCGGGTCGTCGTCTGGATCGGCTGTCGCTGTCGCTGCAGGCTTGGTGTCGTTCGCCTTGGGTACTGACACCGCCGGCAGCGGCCGGATTCCCGCTGCGTTCAACGGCGTCGTGGGCCTGAAACCGACCAAAGGAACGATATCAGCTCGCGGCGTGGTGCCCGCCTGCAAAAGCCTAGACACGATCTCCATCACGGCGCCCACGCTCTCCGACGCTCGAACGGTGTGGCTCATTCTGGACCAGCACGACCCCCACGATCCGTATGCCAAGGTCCCTTCCTCCCTGCCGACATGGCACATCGACTTCCGCGGTCCACGGACGGGAGGCTTCAAGTTCGCCATCCCGCCGCCGTCCGTGTTGGAGACCTGCTCGAAGCCGTATCAAGAGCAGTTTGCGCGGTCCGTCCAACTGCTCCGCTCGTGCGGCGGGAGCCTGGTCAAAATCGACTATACGCCGGTGCAGGCTGCGGGCGAGCTGCTGTACAACGCGTCTCTGCTGTACGAGCGCATCGCGTCGATCGGCAGCGAGTTCCTGTTAGCAAACTTGGACGCCCTCCATCCGACCACGCGGGCGCTGTTTCAAGCCGCTTTGTACAGGAAGATCGAGCCCTGGACCGTCTTTCGTGACCAGGACCTCCAGAGACGGTACACGAGGCAAGTACAGCGGATCTTCGACCCGCTGGCCGGGGGCAGCATCGACGTCTTGCTGGTGCCGACGGCGCCGTGTCATCCCACGATGCAGGAGATGGAGAGGGATCCGTTGGGCCTGAATTCCACGCTCGGGACGTTTACTCATGCCGCCAATGTCCTGGACCTGTGCGGCGTGAGTGTCAATGCGGGGTGGATTGAGGAGACTGGCTTACCGTTCGGAGTGACCTTTTTGGGCGGGATGGGATATGATGGCAAGATCTTGGATATCGCTGCGGTGTTTGTGGAGAAAATAAAAGGAAGGAAGACAGACAAGTAAGAATCCATCCGCCTGAAGAAAAGAGAAATGAAATGAAATTCCTTCTATCGACATACATACCCTTCCCTTGCAGAGTACATAGAAGAATTCTCGACGGCTGTTCTAGTCGACAGGATACCATGAATACTCGTCAACGGCATTATACCCATCGACCTCGATGCCTTTCACCTCGATCCAGTCAGTCCACTGTATCACGAATCGTAGTTGTACACCCGACCGATCTTTTTTTTATAATAAAAAAAGCAAAAAGAAAGAAAAACATGAAAACTCAAACACTCTACAGTATGAGTTAGTTGCTTGATCAAAGAATTAAGCTTAGATTCCATGATTCAGAGTTTAGATTTCATACCTTTACTCCAGGTAGCAACCGCCAACCTCTCATCCCCGGAGTCGGGGCAAACCCAGCCCACCGGGTCGCTTTCTTTCAGGGCGAGACAGCATTGCACATCGTCCCGTGGTGGCCGGATGCATCGCGGGCGGTGGACGCAAAGGTCCACGATCATGTGTCCATGGACTGAGCACACGATCGGGCCCGGGCACCCCTTCCGTAAGTTGTTCACTTGGACGCTTTCTGCGACGAGGTGATCTGGATTGAAACAACGCCGCTGGTCGCACAGGTGGGAGATGTGTAGCGCAGTCGGGGCAAAAAAAAAAACTTCAATCTTAATGCAACATCATCGATCAATCGCTGCTCAGACTCATGCTTCTAATTGGATTCTTACTGCTGAAGCTTCTCTCCACCATGGTTGCTATAATCTTGTTAGCCCATATTGTCCTAGGACAGCGCTGAACTTTCCCTGCTTGTATGCTTACGTGGCATTCATCGAAGTCGATACACTGGCGCCTTATCTGTGTCCACTTTATAGCCTTCGCAGAATATCTGATTTGAATCAGAATTCAGAATAAAGCTGTACATATTAGAAATCGATGGCTGCGTCTGAATCCACTTCTCAAACCCCATCTGCACCTTTTTTTGCTCGCGTAGATATTCACAGGGAGAGCCGGGGAAGATGGAGCATTTGGGGGCCACCTGAAGCATAGTCAGTTGTTTTTGTTTCTTCAGTCTCGCATGTGATACACACATGTGGGCCATCCAAAGCTCGCCAGCCCGAGAAAAAAGAAATCCGAGCGCAATGATGACCGCGAGGATCCCCCAGGCCAGTCTGGTTTCGGCCAAAGCCAACCAGGCGGAATTCTTTTTTTCTTTTTGAAAGAGAAAATGGTAAACGAAGCGTTCTTCTAAAAGGAAAAAAAAAAGACTTCTTCCGGGGCCTGCCTGTTTCAACCCGCAGATCCCTTTCATGTCCCTGGCTCCTTGTCGGTGAGGCACGCTGTTCATCAATCAGCTCATCCTCCAGTAAAGCAAATGTCGTGTATTTATTAATCGGTGCTCTCAAGGGGTGCACTGCTGTAGTCCAACGACTCTCTGAACAGCTCACGAATCCACTTCTCATTGGCTTTCGTCATGTCGAAGTTCCAGGCGCTGCTTCTTGGTGTTGCACATCAATAAGTGGCATGTCTTGAAGCCCATAGTCACGAGATTGGACGGTAGCGCAGGTGTCGAGATTTCGAGTTCGCAATTTAGTTATGAAGCTAGCATCTATCTAGCCAAGAGTAATGAAGGCGATGATAATCAGCCAGATACAGAAGACCTTTTTTGGAATAAAAGGATGTCCGCTTGCCGTTCATGCTGGTGTTAAACCCATTTTCTGAACGCACCTGGTTGCTATTCAACGAAATCGTCAAGGGCGAAGTGGAACGTATCGTTCTGGTTTCGCCTGACAGGATGGCGTTGCCAAAGAGCTGCCCGCAAGAAGTATATGTTATGGCGCTGCTGCGGGGACAGGGAAATTACCTATCTCAATGAGTTAGTGAATCTATATAGTGACATTCAAAGCACAAGGCAGGTTAGAAAATCCACAAAATCCATGCGCTCACGTAGTTCCTCCAGTTGGTTATCAACATCGACGTTGTGTTTGCGTAGTTGCTCCAGTTGGTTATTAGCGTTGTGATCGTTCGATATGACCTGCGCAGAAAGATCTGCGAGTTGCATGTTCATGTTATGGACTGTGCGTTCGTCTGAGTAAGTTCAGACCATCCGGCTTCAGCTGCAACCGTTGGGTCTTTCGAAGACGCTGCGTATGGCAGTTGGAAATTCCCTAAACCTTCCAAATTTAGTAAAGAAGCCTAATGAAGAGGGTTTAAGAGGATAGTACAGTACCCACAAGTTCCAACACTCATACATAGTACATCTCATTCATTCGAGATAAGGAAAGTTGCGCGTTAACTGGGTTCTGAACCCATCTTGATGGCTATTATGAACTTCTGTGAGGATTATCACGATTTGTAAGCTTGTGGGAGACTTATAATGGATCTTAATATCGAGAAGGGAACTTAGTAGACGTACAGTACATACTTGAAAGACTATGAGAAACTCACCGCGGACGACTTCTTTCCCCTGGTGGATCTTCCCATAACCAGCAAGGGAGCCAGTCAAGGAGGAATATTTTCATAAGTCACAACGGCATCATCAAAAGTACTCCTGCTTCTATCGAATATGTAGTTGCTGTGGAGATAATTGCGCTCTTCTGTCGAGTCTCTGCTTCTCAGCTCGCGGCTTGATGATTGCCTGGTGGCACTCTCGTGTGAGCGGTTCGTATTGGAGTAATGTAGATAGATGGAGATGGTAATCTCAAGAAAGAAATATATATTGCAAATTTAGCTAAAAAGGATGCCCATGGCGCCAATTTCGCTTCTTAGTGAATCTGCTTCTACCCAAGTAAGGCCTGCCAATGTCACTTTCAAGGATCTAGATTATCGGTGAAGAGGGGCGAATTGAAGAAATCAGGCAGTCACTAGAATTCCAGCCAATCTTCACTTGCACGGGCAGTAGTGACTGCCGGCAATGATGTCTACACCTCTGTCGCACCTTCCCAAAAGATCGACTGACTTAGGGCATCGGACTATACCGTTTTTGGTAACTCTCCCTTCCCTTCCATCCTACTCTGTAGTAGGTACTCTGCAATATGGATGTTGGCCAGTCAGCTTTACGGAGTACTGGAAGCAAATGCGAAGGCACTCTGGATGTACAGTATATACTTTGTCTATAAGCTGGTTGACATACTGTCTGACTATAGTTATTTATCTATTTATAGTTCAAATGAAACAAAGCAGAGATAGAACAAAGACATAACCATAACAAAGAAAAATCCATTCCATTCCACTCTTTTTTTTTTTAATATGGACAGATTCACAGACCAGTTCTCTTTCCGTTTGTTACCATGGAAGTTAATTTCATCGGAAATTTAGGTTTAAGTTCAGATTTAGGTTTCAGGACTTCGAACGGTCCCATGGAAGATGTCTGCGTTTGTTTCTTTGTAGTATTATTCTTAGTAGTAGTGTTTGTACAGTACAGTATCAACTATCACCCTTTCTTCCAGCGCGTTGAAAAGGGATAGTAACCTAATTCTAATTACAGAATTAAGTCATGTAATTCGTTATTCTGGTCATTCATTCCTGTCTACGGGGATACAGTAAAGAAAGCCGGAGCAGAAACAATATCCAATTCATTGGCTGACTTCTACAGTAAGGTATGGAGCGCCGAGTGTCGCGAGTTCCAAGAGTAGAACTTCATGTGAAACGCGGGGAGGTTGATACTCCTTACAGGACAGAAGCCAGGATGCACAACTTGCATCCAAGGGGCGAGGTTAACGAAAACCCCTTCTAGGGATACGTTACAATGCAGTAGTCTTGATTAATTTACTCCTACACAACAAGAAATATTTACAATCCGTCCTACATCAAACCTGGCACGGAGTGATACAAGAACACACTGATTAATATACTGTACTGTACAACTGTGCCAAGGAACAACTATTATGTACTCTGTATATGGACTGACAAAATGAAAGATAAAAAAGACACTCCCTGTACGGTATTACACACAGTTTCTGAGCGCACCCAGGACGATCACACCGAGTACACTGGCGGAATGGAAAGAAATTGATTGTCAGACAGAAACATGTCGTAATATGTACAAGGAGAAGGAATGCAAATATTCATGTCCGAAAAGGGGGAAAAAATGTACTGGAAGGAACCCAATTGAACGGTGGCTGAGATTCGGGTCTGGTATCTATGCGCGCAGAAATGAAAAACAAAAGATCACATGGTCTCTCCGCTCGCCTCCTCAACTAGTTTAGTGGTAGTTGAGGTAGACGTTGAGGGCCAGCGGGCCCGGAGGGATGTTGCCACCAATGCCGCCTTCGGCAGCCTCCTTGTTGGTGTAGGCGTTGACGACGTTGGAGAGCCTGGAGGCAATGGAGGAGCAGGTGTTTTCGTTGGCAGCATCACAGATCTTCAGGCCCTGGATGGGCAGGCCAGCGTTCTGAGCCTGAATGACAGAAACGTCGAAGCCAGACCAGCCGCCGTTCTGGCTGTTGCCAAAGTCAAACTCACCCCAGGACGAGGCCCAGCCACCGTCGGCATCCTTGGGCAGGGTGTTGCCCGGAGCAGCACCGAAAGCACCCTGGGTGTCCTCATCGCAGGCGACGTACTTGGTCTCACCGGGATTGATCTGGAACTGCAGGGCCGAGTAGCCGTACCAGCCATCCAACTTGCCATCCGGGCCGATCTTGTTCCAGAAAACCACGGTCCAGGGCTCCGTGATGGAATCGCCGAGGAACTTGAGGGTGTACTTGTACTTGCTGACCTCATTCTCGGAGATCTGGATGATGTTGCTGCCCCAGGGGTTGCCGACGTTGCCGACGTAGTTGATACCGGAGCCGTGGGGCGAGGTACGAGCACCAAAGCCGGTGGCAGTGCCAGACGAGGAAGAGGAAGTCGCAGAGGCAGTCGGGATGGCAGAGCTCTCAGCAGGAGCGGAGGAAGAAGACGAGGCCTCAGCGGCGGCGGTCGGAGCAACGCCAGACCACTCGTTGATCCACGAGACGACCTGGCCGTCGATGGTGGCCGTGACGACGTCACCGACACCGCGCTCCTCGACGTTGCGCTGGTGGTGCTGGTGGCGGCGCTCGTGGCCGTGGAGGCGCGCAACGGCGCTGCCGGCAGTGAGGGCCGTGAGGAGGACAAGCGAGTTCTTCAGCTGCATGGTGGTGGTGGTGGAGCGTTGGCAGTGATTTGGTCAAGAAACCCAGGAACGGCACGAGGATATAAGGAGCGTGGAGAGTCAAAGAGCGACAGTGAGCAGCGGGCTCACAAAGAAACGAGAGAACGAACGCAGTACCCTGGGCGACAGACAGCGACAAAGCAAGACGAGGAGGGAGAGAAGGCGAGGCAGGAATAGGATGGGGCCGGCCGGGGATGATAAAGGCGCGCGGTGAGGGCTTTTCATTTCGCAGGGCAGGCACGGGCCCATGCGAGGCAGTCTCGACCCTGGACGGCGGCCAGGGGCTCCTGCCACTTCTGCCAGTCAGCGCCCTGCAGCGGGCTGGGCAGGGGCGCCTGCGACACTAGCGGCAGGCGCGACCGGGCTTGCGTGTGTTCCTGGCCTAGCGCTGCCCCGGCAAAACCTTGGCGCCGCTGCGGGCTTCCACTGGCTGCGCCCGCCCCACCTCGGCTTCTCCGTTGGCTTCTTTTTCCGCCGGGGCGCCCACAGCAATACTCGTCCTGATGCCAAAAATCAGTCGCCCAGTCCATGTCTCAGCAAGCGCAGTCACCTTGCTATTCTTGTGCTGACTATTGGGAGTCTCTGCTCCCTGTGTCTGAGAAGCGGTCTGCAGACCTTCCATCTCTGAACTCTAGTCTCTGTACTCCATACTCCGTACGGAGTACTTCTGTACTCGTACCACTGGAGCGACGTGGCCGCCGCGGATAGTGCGATGGATCATTTGCCGACTGTCGTGGCAGTGGGCGTATCGCTGCGCACTCCTGGCCAATTTCCATCGATTCCTGTTGTGTAATAATCCAAGGAAATTATTCTATCCAATCCTCAAGTAGACCTCAGTGTGACCTCTACTCCCCTCGCACAGTCGCTACTTGCCAAGCCAAGCCCCTAAGTCCGACCAGACAATTTATCCGCTCCCGTAGATCAATCTAATGTGTGATGCCTTTTTGACTGCATGAGATGAGATGCTGCTGCCAGATGTTGCCGTCAATATTATGAAATGCTGTCGTTTGTGACTTGTCCAGCCTGGTCGCCACGTGGCAGTGGAACAGACTCTTCACAGCATTCCGATCGCATCGCCGATCGGTATTTTGCTGACGTCGACCTCGTCACCGTTTTCTCTGCCTGATGGTGCCCACGATTTCTGTCATCACGCATAACCAATTCCTGATCGAGGTATTCCCCAAACCCTTCACCGAATGCTTCATCGATGCTTGTATCCGCGGTACCTTCTGAAGTGCAGCATTCATCGTCGATCTTCACGGCGCGCACGGTGAATCTGGTGATTGTCGCCATCGATGATCAGTCATCTCCGATCCACTACGAGTCCACGACAGTCTAGAAGCGTTCTCGACCAGCTTGACGACGATCGATATATCTCCAGAGTCCCTCTAACCCGTAGCGATCGGTTCGTCACAAGAACGGGGGATCTGGTCCTGGCTGTCCTCGTTGGCGGGGCCAGTGGCTACCAACCCACCACATTCCACGGTCCACGATACGCTCCTGATAATGAAGTGCCGATCTCTTATCGAGATTGCATCACCAGAGATTAAATTTAATATTGTTTGCAGCTGGCTAGTTTGGACTTAGGATTGTCTGCCGCGCATCATAGGTAATCTCGCCTGAGGAACCTGCCAGCTAGCTGCTGCTGCACGAGCATACCTAAGTCCAGTCAAGTACTCCGTAACCTCACATACGTTGTACACCATCCTACAGTAGACTGGTTGCCCATTGCTAACAACGCATTATTGTAGCAACGTATCTAGAAAAAGCTGTGCTATTATGATATTTATTTACTAATGCCATGATTACTTAATCCATGCATTCCAGCAGGAACGTCCCGGGCCGATCCAGAACCAGAATCCCAGCTTGACATGTCACATGGCAGTCCCCAACCCCTACAGTCCGCACCCTAAACCCTAAACCCTAACGCCACCACCGCCCACCCCACCAGTCGCCTCCGAATTAGCCTGCCCACCGTAGCCACATATAAATCACCAAGGGTCGCTCCTCAGCCAATAATTGGCCGGATGGAGTAGTTGGTTATCTCGTATCGTTAACAGCGGGCTCAGCAGAGTTCGGGTTGATCCGATGAGGTCCTGGGATCGAAGCCCAGTCTGGTCAATTTAGCCGCCCGTCCCCTCGGGGATGGGTAGTGTTTTGCGCTTTTTTTATTCTTAATTTTTTCTTCCAAAAAAAAAAAGAAAAGAAAAGAAAATCCGTTATCCGGAATGAGAATTATGGCTGGGTACAGTGCTAATTACTTTCTTCGATTTGCTACGTTATGCGTTAGATGAAATATCTGTTCGGATTGGAGTCGCTTCATCTCTGCTGTTCTTTTACTACTGTGAAATCCACACAAAAAGGAAGAGCAGGGAACAAATAATAAAGGCATAACATAACAGAAAAAGTAGAAGGAAAACAGAAACAAAATCAAATCAAACTCGAACGCTGTAGAATAATGCCATCGTGGCGACCCCGTGATTGGTGACATCCGAAAACGGCTTAGCGGCTCCCCCACGGGATGGCCGAAGTCGAGGCAGCGCTGCGGTCGGGTTGCCGAACTCTCTTCTCTTCTCCTCCTCATTATTACGATTTCATTCTTGTCGACTTCCGTCGGTCTGTCGCGGTTCTGATTGCAATTCCGGTCCTGATCCTAGCCCAAAGGCATGCGCAGTGCCTAATCCCATCAGTGATCTCTCCCGTCCCATCTTTTCCCCCGGATGGCACGCTCCTCGATCGTCCAGGAATACACTCCGCCGCAGCGCTCCGTCACCTTCACCGTCGACCGCAAAACCGCCCACGAGCGCGCTCACAATGGCATCACCCGTCCCAAGGGCTACCGGGTCTCCTGGCACGCCAACCCGGCCGTCGAGCCGCACCACTTCGGCCAGTCGCACCCCATGAAGCCCTGGCGCCTCACCCTCACCAAGCAGCTGGTCATGGCCTACGGCATGCACTACGCCATGGATCTGTACCTGACCCGCGCCGCTACGTTCGAGGAGATGGCTGAGTTCCACAAGGAGGACTACCTGGAATTCCTGCGCCAGGTCGTCCCGGCCGACATGGAGGCGCCCGAGCAGAGCGACCGCATCGCTAGCTACAACATCGGCGACGACTGTCCCATCTTCGACGGCCTGTACAACTACTGTTCTCTCTACGCAGGGGGCACCATCGACGCTGCGCGCAAGCTCGTCAACAATCAGTCCGAGATCGCCATCAACTGGTCCGGTGGTCTGCATCACGCGAAAAAGGCCGAGGCCAGCGGGTTCTGCTACGTGAACGACATCGTCCTGGGCATCCTGCAGCTGCTGCGCCATCACCCGCGGGTCATGTACATCGACATCGACGTCCATCACGGCGACGGCGTGGAGCAGGCCTTCTGGTCGACGGACCGGGTGCTGACCGTGTCCTTTCACAAATACGACAAAGACAATTTCTTCCCCGGCACGGGCGCGCTCGACAGCACCGGACCCGCGCACCCGCTCAACCCCGGTGCCCACCACGCTATCAACGTGCCGCTGAACGACGGTATCGAGGACGCTGACTATCTGCAGCTGTTCAAGGAGGTTGTCGGCTCGTGCGTCGAGACCTACCGGCCAGGCGCGATTGTCCTGCAGTGCGGCGCCGACAGCCTCGGATGCGACCGTCTGGGCTGCTTCAATCTGAACGTGACGGGCCACGGCTCCTGCGTCGAGTACGTCAAGACATTTGGGATCCCGCTGCTGGTGGTTGGCGGGGGTGGGTACACGCCGCGCAACGTGTCGCGAGCCTGGGCGCACGAGACGTCCATCCTCATCGACGCCGCCGACAAGATCGACCCCAACATCCCCGAGACGGTCGCGTTCCGCAACCACTTCGGCCCGGACTACAGCCTGTTCCCGCCGCTGTCGGAGATGCGCCGGATCGAGAACAAGAACTCCAAGGCGTACCTGGCCAGCGTGGTGGCGGCCGTCAAGGAGCAGCTGCGGTACATGAAGGGGGCCCCCAGCGTGCAGATGAGTTTTATCCCGCCGGACATTCTGGGCCTGCGGGAGGACATGGAGAAGGAGATCGAAGAGGAGCGGGAGCTACTGGAGCAGGAGCGCGAAGACCGCGACGGCGCCGGAGTTCCAACTTCTTCACGAGCAGAAAGAAGCCGACGACGAGAACTGGAACGGGGACTTGGCACGAGAGGCGAATTAGCGACGTAGCATGCACGTCCTCCTTCGACTTTTATTTATTTCGTTTTTGGCGTGATTAGTCGGCATGGCATGATATGGCGTTGTACAGCATGGCATGGCATGGCATGGAATGGGTATTTTTATTTATAAATTTATTATCATTATCGTCTGATAATTCATGTACATACATACATACCATAGTTTAGGACTACTTCAGGACTACTGGAGCCGGAGGCGTTGGTTGACGGTGTCTGGAGTTAATACGATAGGAATGAGGTTTGCAATTGCAATTATTACATAGTTGGATTTTATTTTTGTCCTTTTTTTTTTCATTTCTTTTTCCTTCTAATTTATTCATTATTTTTCCCCTGTAGGAACATACATACAGTGACTGGTAGAATAATCAACACAAGTAATCTCACTTATCCTATGAGCCAAAAAAAAATAAAAGAAAAACAAAACGTCAGGGCCATGCAATAGTCTACAAAACAAAAAAAAAAGAGAGAGAAAAGAAAAGAAAAGAAAAGAAAAGAAAAGAAAAAGGGATTACCAACTAGTAAAAAAATTTTTTCCCCCCTTCTCCTGATATTAATGTCAATGTCAATGTCAATAATAAGGGTAGTATCAATTAAGAAAAGAGAAGGCAAAAAAAAAAGAAAAGAGGAGAGAGAAAAGATTGATCTTTGTCATCATTTAGGTAGGCGATGAGAATTATATTATATAAGTTCATAGGCTAGCTGCAATGCATACGCACAGTACATGCGTACAGCCATCCATCTGGTAGACTGGATAGATGAAAATCATTAGATTAGAATAGATCAGATTATAGAGAAAATAATTCCTCAACTCACGGTAGAAATGAAGATGAAAATGCAGAAGGCAGCAATTAAAAAAAAACAAAGCTATAATTAATAAAAAAAAGCTTCAATTAATCCAGTTTATATTAATTATTCTTTTCCTTTTTTAAACAGACAAAACCTTTTTCTGTATAGACCCTTTTGTTTGTTCCTTTAATTATCCTTTCTTATGAAAGAAATTATATATGATATGATATGATATGAAATGAATGAAATGAAATATGATTCTCATGGGTATTCGCTTGCTTGCTTGCTTGCTTGCTTGTTTATGATAAACCTGGCCATTATTGACTTTCTTTCTTTCTTTCTTTCCTTTCCTTTTCCTTTCCCTTTCTAGATAGAAACATGAAGAGAAGAGAAGAAAACAACAAATAAATAAAGGCCCTCTTTCAATCATTATCACGCTGCGATATTCCGCGCACATTGCTTCGCGACCAGGCCGTTGACCTGCGGCCCAGGAGCACTGGGCTTGCAGCATATGAGACTTCCCTAGATCGGTTAGGATTAAGATTCGAGATTCGAGATTCGAGATCACTTCTCTTCTGCGTCTACAAAAATATCCCCGTCAGGGCTCTTCGAGTCTAGCCTCTCCATCGGATTTTTACTCGTGTGGCTGGTCGTCGGTACCAGCGGAGCCATCAACCCGGACGAGTTCTGTCCCGGCCCTTGGCTCTCGTCTCCACCAAGCAGATCCTGGGAAGCTCCGCCCGCATTCGTGGTTCCACTCCGTGCTGGAGCCGCATTCTCGTCGCCAAAATCGATGAGATTGTCGCCTCCAGACTGTCCTTGTGACTTTGATTTCGAGGATGGTGAGTACGGTGGAATATCAAACTGATGCGACACCTGTTGCCCCGGGAGGATCGGCGCAATAGACAGGATCTGCTTATTGGCCAGCTCCGCATTCTTCCCGTCACTAGAAACTGTCAGAACTAGATTCCAGATAGGGCAGGGTGAATCGCTCACATCTCAGCGTTGATGATCCAGTCGAGATCCTCCTCGCCTTCCTCCGAACCACCGGGACCCCCTCGAACCGGGCGGAACAGCCGCGGATGCCATTCGACACCCTCATCAGCTCGTTTTGTCGCCTCGTCTCGTTGTCGATCCTCGATCTTGGTCTTTTCGCTCGTCGCCAGGTCGTGGTTCCTGGCATGGAGCGCCTGGACCGTGCTATACCACAGCTTCTGCGATTCCCGCTCTGACTGCTCCTCCAGAGGCCGCGTCGAAGGTGGCGTATGCTTCGCGTTGGTGGCGTTGAAAAGCAGCTCTTTCTTCCCAGTCTGGATGCAGCGGATTAGTCGCGTTCTGACAAGCGGAAAAACAAACTTACATGACTATTCTTCAAATACATTTCCCCATTCCACAGACCGGAGATCTCGTAGTGGACTTCTCCCGTCTTCTCGTTCTTGATCGTCCCTCCAATGGCGTTATACGTGCCGGAAAAATAGCCCTTGGTTTTAAACTCTATATCCGCGAGCAAGTTGTTCTCCGGACACCGGATGTAGCTGTGGTCTCCGAGCTCATATTTCATCTTTCCGAAGAGGATTCCACGCGCATACATGTTTGGTTGGGTCAAGATGCTGGCCGCTGTCAGCATCACGTCTGTCAGTGAAGACAGCCCCTACTCACTATTTCTCGCCCTTCTTATCCCCACCGCGGTTCAATAACCGCAGAATGGCAACGCCTTCCATGATACTGGCGGCAGAGTTCCCCAAAAACCGACTTCGCGGTTTCAGAGTGCCGTCTATCCGGATATGGTGCTCGGGCGCCATGAAGAAGTAGCTCGATTTTGGGGGGTGATGGGAAGTCTGCTCTGCAATGTAATAACCCCGCGTGCCGTCCGCATAATCCCAGTAGCAAGTGAAGGTCTCTCCTAGGATCGGGTTGAGGGGCTTCTTCACCCCTCTGCATACTTGATTAGCGGGACTGCCTATCTATCCACCGGAATCTTTCTGCGAGTCACACATACGGGGGCTTGATGTGCCAACCACTCAGGTAGAATCTAACCACCGAGACAAATCGTTCCAGCGGGTCGTCGATCTCAGGCATCGGCAGCAGCGTCTCGGGATGCGCCATGAAACTAAAAGTAACCCCGCGTATCAGCATCGCATCCTTTTTCGCTCCATCTCTCCGACTCAACGCACTTTGTAATACGTTCCAGCATAGATCTGGGCTCGAGGATAAATGTAGGCAGCGTCACTCGACTCAAGTCCGCTCCCGGACGGAGCTGCGAGATGATGTGGGTGAGCACTGGTAACGGGATAACCGGCACTTTTTAGCATACGAGCCATCTCCGCGATCACGGCGAGGTGTTGTTGGCGCTTACCATTGCCCTGTTCCGGCTCGACAACGGTCTCATCTTCGGGGCTCGAATTGTTCTGTTCGTCGCCAGAGTCCTTGTTACCTACAAGAATGGTAGAAAGCGATCAGCGACTGCTTTGGCTCGTATTTCTCACCTCAGGCACCCTTCCTGCAGCGGGACAGATGACGTCGTCGGCGTTCGTGGGACTTCCTGAGGGACTCACTCTGCAGGGATGAGCGGCGGTTGCTATGGAGGTGCGGCACATGCATGGCGGCTAACGACTGAAGGAAAGGCTTTCGTGCGTGCTCTGGTGAAAGACACAAGTGATCATGAACGTCCAGCTGGACTGCGGTCCAGCAGTTCACGGTCTACGCAGGGGCTGCCTGGCAGGCTGGGAGAGACGGCGGCCAGTGTGGTCGGGCAGGCGGAAAAGCAAACCGCAGACGATCAGGCAGGCAGGCAGGAGGGGAAGGAGACAGCAGAGGAGGAGAACGGCGAACGGAGAGGGTCAACAGGCTCTCTCGATCGATGTCCCGGCAGATGGAGGACCCCACGCACTGCAGGCATAGAAACCAATTGCTGGGGGAGTGGGTGTGGTGACTCGGCGGCAGGCGACATTTTTTATTCTGGCTGGCCCAGCGGTGACGTTGGGGAGACGAGCCCAGCGCGCTATGACGACGTACATGGAGCCCTGCTGCTCCGACCCGTCGCCGATTGCTTACTATATACTATTCATAGCACTTCTCGCAGCGCAGAGGTCACACATGCATGCGATGCACGCGCCTGCATTCTCCTTCATTTTTCTCTTGTTCTCTATGCGCCTCTGCCGTATTGTCCTCCAGGGCAGAGTGCGTCGTGATCGTGTGCCGCCACTTTTCCCCGCTCCGGCTTCGCAGGCCGTGTCGATCTCGCCGTCAATCCGGAAACACCGTGCTTGGCAGAGGGGCTTGCTGCCCCGTGCTCGATTCTCTACGCCAAGAGATCAAGATGGAGTCTGGCATGTCTTCATTTTCCAGTGTTATTATTATTAGCAGTATATACTATTATGGAGGTGATTGCGTGATGAGCCTGGATGGAATATGGGGATCGGTAATGATTCTGTAAGGTACAAACTCTAATGCTAACCAAGACAGTGCAGCACAGTGCGGTGCAGGAACAAAAGGGAAATACAATCTCACACACATGAAGAAAAAAGAGAAAAAGATGGTATTAAACGGATATATCCCAATCTATAATCTAGGTCTATTATGGTGAGTCGAAGTAGGAAGAACCCATGCCCATGAAGCCAATGCTTGCGACGCTGTATATATATATCTATGCCCACCGAAACACCATGGCTTGCGAAAAGATTATTAGATCGTCTCAATCAGGGGAACATCGCCATTCGTAACTTCCTTCACAAACTCCATGTCGGGCTTGTAGAGCATGACATGGAAGTGCTCGATCGCGTGGACCGACTTGAGAGACTTCCAGTTCTTGAACCAGACGACCTGTTGTCCACCCATCAGAACTCGTACTTGGTATTTTGTTGCTGAATGGAATACTAACCTGCTCAGGAGGAACACGCGAGCAGAAGGTCTTCTGGACAAAGTCGTTTATCTGCTTCCGCATCTCGTCCGTCAGGTCGCCCGTCGCAGGGTCCTCGTCCAGCTCGAACTTGGTCCAGACCACTAGATGGACGATCCCCTTCTCGACTCCGTACGGCCAGTCGTTGTAGAGAATCTTCAAGTCGTCTGTGATGCGACCAGTCAACAAACCAGTCCTTCTTCTAGAAGATCCCTGCATCATCAAGTGCCAACCCACCAGCATATTCGAACGGCCGGCCTCGTGGCTTGATGTCTTCTGGTCTCCCCTCGCCCCAGCGCAGTCTCTCTCTGATGACGAAGTTCATCACCGACCCATACTTCCGTTTGATGTGGTACATGTACTCGAGGTACTTTCGCAGGTCCGACGGAACGCGCTGGAATTTGTCGATCCGGTTCGTCCCTGCACCCCCATCTGTCAGCCCGCAGCCCCAGCTACTCCAATTGTTGATGGATCGGGAGACTCAACTGATTATCTCCTTCACCGTTTCCCAACTCTGTCTCTTGAATGCTGCGTCAGGGGTCGATAGGATTCGAATGTTCTTTTGCGACAGATCGCGCAGGTACTCCGGACATGTCGTCGGCCGTTCGCCCGGTGGCACATTGACCAGCCAGTACGGGAGCGACTCGGTTTCTGTATGGGCGGTATGGCTTGGAGGATGAGAAATTGGAGTTAAGGATGTATTGTCGATGCGTGCGTCGATGTTGTCGGTCAGCTTCTTCTCATTGATGGTAGTGGTTGCTGCGGATGTAGAGGGGCCCAGGTGATGCGCCATGACGGAGCGTCTCTCCAGCGATCATCGAAAAGGAAGCACAGTCGTATATTCACCTAATTAGAGACAGGAGATGTTTGCCATACGACGTGTCGCAGCTGGCATGGGCGACGGAAAAACGCGCTGGAATCCAGGGGCGGGAAGGACCTGATGAGACTGGATGGATGAGGCTGCTCTCTTGAAGCTCACAAGAAATCCATTCTGAAATTGGCCACTCTCCCTAAGCTGCCAGACATAAACATTGCCACATACGACAGAACCCGAAGGTAATATTAATAAAAAAAGGGGAGCGTCAGGGAGCGTCCAGTGCTCCACTAGATTATTATTACCCGTACTCACCGCTTGTATTCGCGCGTCATGGCATTGCGCCTGGCCTAGTCGCCTCGATTTAAAATCTCAAATTCTCAAATCTCGCACAGAGACCTTTACACTGTAGAATAGAAACCCATAGCTTCTGATGGTTTCGCAATTGCATTGACCACGCAGGTTCGTCATATCTGTGTACTGTACGTCCGCAGTGTCTAGCGTCATGCTCCGGAGGACCTCGACATGGGAGCTCGGGCTGGTCATACGTCACACGAAGCTTATAGCTAGCGGCTGCACCCCACCTTCTGCACGGTATACAACGGTCTCTTCGCAGGCACGGAATTCTCTACTTTTGCTATCTAACATACGGTCTAGCTCGAAATTTCAAACTAGTTGTCACTAACTTGAATGAGGAGCCTTTCTAGATTCTTTCTGAATTTGGTTTTCAAGGTATAATTATACAGTAATACGTAAAATTAATTCACATAGTGGGGTATAGATGCATTTTATCTGGGTAACACAATCTAGATAATCCTGTAGAACTAGCTATTTATTGTCATGTGAAAGTGCAAGTCCTTGGTATTATTCTACTCGTCAGATATCAGTCTAGTAAGAGATCATCAGGCGACAAAGATGGATTCTTTGCTTGATCGCATCACTACTATGCTCGCTCCTTCACTCGAGCCACTTCAGGACTATCACTCGTGATGACTGAGACTCCAAAGTCTCGAAATTCCGCCTTGGTCTTTTCCCAGCCTTCTCCAGGATCAACGAATTTCGTCCCATCTTCGATCACCCAGCTCCTGAAGCCGGCCCGTGCCGCATCGATCGCCGTGCACTTGACACAATAGTCCCCTGCCAATCCGACGACGAAGACATCGGTGACCTTGCGGACTGACAGTTGAGCCTGGATGTCTGCGTCGACGGACTTTCGGACGAGCGCAGGGTCCAGATTGCCAAACGCATCGCTGAACGCAGAGTACATCTCGACGCGGGGATCCATGCCCTTCTTCACGAACAGATCGATCTTCTCCGTGTTGATCTCCGGGATGATGGACGCCCCGGGGCTGCCGGCGAGGCAATGCACGGGCCAGAGCCGCTGCGGCTTCGTCTCGTGCTCCTTGCCCGGAGCCGGATTCTTCATCTCGATGACGGATTCAAACGGGCGGTTGTTGGGCGGTGGGTGGTTGCTGGCAAAGGAGATGTGATCTGCAGGATGGTAGTCCTGGGTCGCAATGCGCATCACGAAGCCAGGAAGCTCCAGAAGGGAATTGATCAAGGGCGCGATGGATCGGCCATCCTGGACTGCGAGGGACCCGTTCTACAGAAGCCAAAGACAAAGAAAATCTCTCAGTATCAATAATCAAAAAAAGTACTTTTTTCTTGCATTCAATGTCATTTTCTAAATCCAAGCTGTGATGGTGGTACACACCGGTGGGCAGAAGTCCTCCTGCATGTCAACAACAATAAGAGCGGGTACGAATCCATCCTGGGATGGTTTCCGAGTACAGCACGAGGCCTCTTTCCGCTCGATTTTGGCGGTCATCCCAGAGTATCAACACCTGCACAAGGGCTCCTTAAAAGGTCAAGTCTCAAGTGGGGAAAGCGTCTGGTAGTAAATATTGTGATGGAAATGTTGCTAACAAGGAACGTGGGGAATGGTATCAGAACTAACAACGGCAGTGTCCATAAGCTTTGCACGTGATAACTATGCAGTCTCTCATACATCATCCAACATAAGTACAGGTGAATTCTATCTACAGCTTTGCCGGCAGCGAATTGTCACCAAAAACGATCCTCCTGTCCCAGTCAGCCTCGGCTCTCCAGTCTTGACCGTGGTGACTGCTTCCAGAGATCCATCGCTTTGCTATTTCTCGTGCCGTCGCATCCCCATCTCTCGCAGCATCCATCACCAGTAAACAACCGCTGACTAGAAGGTCCAAGTCGCGCATATAGTCTCTACCCTTCCATCGCAATTCATCTTTGTCTTTGAGGCTGAAGTCTGACAGCAGCTTATCTGAGAGTGATTTCAATGTCTGACACTCCTGGTTGAAGCCCGCCTTTGCGCCTGTGGAAATGGCCTTTTTCAACCAACTGTCCAGTGTGCTCAGGACTTTGGAGCCGCCCGCACCTTTGATGGCGCGCACAAGATCATCTGCCATGATATCTGTTGTCCCTTCCCATATGGCCAGCACGTTCGAGTCGCGATAGAGTCTCGCGATATTCAGCTCGGGGTCTTCGTTCTCCAAGTACCCTACTCCACCCAGGCTTTCCATGCACGCACGTAGCCCGCTAATAGCAGACAACGCTGTCTGGGCCTTAGCGAGAGGAGTCAGAACTCGATAGAGAGCTTTGCTGTCTTCCTCGTTGTGCGGTAGGATAAGAGAGTTTGCCGCAGCAGAATCATCTGAGGCTGTGTAACCTTCGGAACGACCAAGAAGCGCTGCAATAAAATAAGCCAGATGCATGTGGGCCCAGTACTTGACATGTTCTTGTGCCATTCCTCTCACATGCGCGGGGATATCGCACAGCAGCTTCCCACCAGATTTTCTCACTCTGGCAAAGGCTCGGCTGATGGCCAGTCCACGGCCCCATGCGCCCACTGCAGATACGATGTTCTGCATCCGAGTAATGTTGAGAACGGTCGAGATCTCTTTGACTCCTTGGCCCTCCTTGCCTAGTAGATAGCCTCGCATTCCTTTCAGCTCGAGTTCTGCGGTTGGAAGAGGCTTGGTGCCCAGCTTGTTCTTGAGTCGTTGGATCCGCACTCCATTGAGCTCAGTCTCATCCTCTGCACCACCCTTGACACGTCTCCTCAACGGCGCGTAAAAAGCACTTATCTGGCCGTCTTTTCCGGTCTTGGCAAGAAGGATGGTCATGTTCGCATCTGTTGCGGACGAAAACCACTTGAATCCGTCGATCTTCCACGGACCAAGTGGCATGCCTTCCGCATCGACGCCATCGGTTTCATCCTCGCCGACCACCTTGGTTGCGATCGTTTCCGTTCCACGAACATCACTTCCGCCTTTGCGCTCAGTCATCCATTGCCCACTAGTCCATGCGATGTCGATATCCCGGCTGGTCAGCCTTCTTCTCGCCTCAGCGAAGATGTCTCCATTCTCGTCGTTCAGATGCCTTCCGAGGAGACGCGCAGCACCATCCGTCATGGCACTGGGGCAGGTAACAAGGGCAGAGCTCCCGCTCCATAGATGATACTTAATGTACTGGCGGACGCGCGGATTCCATCTTCCCTTGCTGTCCTCGTATCCTAACGCCACAATGCCCTCCTTGATACCGATCTCTTGCAGCGCACGCCACCCTTCGCTTGTGACCAAGGGATCCTGCTTATTTTCGGCGCCGAACGTGGTGAGAGGTTTAAGGTAGGGTGTATTCTTCTCCGCATCGGCAATGTAGGACAGGATACGTTTTGATAGAACAAGGCGAGAAAATTGCGCGAGATCCTCTGAGATTTCCTGCGGTGTAGGGGATGGAAGGTGGAGCGAAATAATGCGTTGAAGAGCCCTGTCCTCGAAGTACTGGGGTGGGATGACCGGGCGCGTTTGGAAGAACCCCGTTGTAGAGCTTGACGGTTCCATGTTGACTATTATCTCATAAGCTGCTGCTTCTTCTCAGCGATCGATTGTTCTCAGGCGTCGCTGCCTTGAAAGATCATACTAAATAATATGGAATTTTTCAAGCAAAATACTTAAAAGGTCGTCTATCATCAGCTCTGCGTCTAGGCGTCTCCATGCTTACCCCGGGCCAATTTAACTTTATCCGTTTCCTGTCTGGAGATGGGGGTCGACTCGTGATCTACCTCGGCATGTCCATACGGAACTCGGGTGGTTTAGAAACCGGTTGATAAACCGTTTACTTAACCGTTTATGAAAAATCCAACGTACAAATAAGTATTGGTATTGAGAAAAGGATCTCCCTTCCTAAACCATGTATAAAAACCCAGTATTTATAGAAATTCTAATAATTTTAGAAACGAACCAACTCCATTTTTCCCACTTAAAGCTGCATCTAAACTATTTTAGATTCGAACCACCACTGATACTACTTTACCGGAAGAAGATGAGGTTTTTATTATTTCTACTATACCTAAGAACTATCTAATAGAACCACTAGACTGGCTAAACTACCCAAATAATGAGGTCGTGGTAGAGCGATACCATAAAGGCCAGGTTTTGGAAAAACCTTAAAAAGATCAACCATTTCTTACTTAAAAATGTTATTTTACCCTAAAAAGAACATTATTTTTTTGCAAATATTATATAATGCTTATGTCTCCCTATAACTAACGTTTTTGAAAAATCTAACATTTTCTAATACTTAGCCGTTAGTTAACCGTTTAGTAATTTCGCTGGAAAAACGGTTGAAAAACCTGCATAACCGTTATGGTTTTTCAAAACCGGGAGTGTGGGGCAGCAGGCACATGCCATCCACTAGATTTTAGTCACATGATATTTGCCAAGAATGGTCAGGAGGCTGAATTTCATGTGTTTCCGTATGGGTGAGAGAGCACATCTCTGCAATCAACTATTGCCATCTCCAGTCACGCCACGATTGTTAATAACAAATGGAAAGTTCCGTTTCATTAGGAGAGTCATTATTGAATAATTAAATAGAGGCTCGAGATACATAAGCTTCAGTTCTGGTCCAGATTTCAACCAGACTTGCAGATTGCTGCTGTTAGTACTGGCAAAGATCGTGTACCTGTAAATTTCAACCTCCAACTCTAGAGAATTCTTTCTCCTAAAGCAAACACCGATTCTATCAACATGGTGTGGATTTGGATTTTCCAGCTCATCCATAACACTCAGGACATTATCACATGTCTGTCACGTGACTTCATCTGTGCACGGGCCACACACAGTATTAGTGCCCTCTCAGGCAGTTCCTTCTTGCAAAACATCCACCTTTGATGCTCACTAGCCACAAGCTCGCCTCCTCAATCCAGCCTTTGCCAGCTCTCACTTACGCGGCAATTCGGTCTGGAACTTGATGTAGATGATGATAGCATACTGCAAGGTAAGCTAGTATTGTCGCTTGCTGCGTCCCTCAGCTTCTGAATCCAAGTGATGATCCTTTTTATTGGAGCTGTCTTAGCCCTGCAATGTCGAGAGTCTTTTTACTATACGCGGAAAAACTGTCTGATATTCAGCCGTATCTTGTCTCTGCTTGCACTTCTTCGTATAAGCTTAGTAGATCTGTGCTGATTGTCCTTGTCAGGGGTTTTCGAGAGCTAGTGGTCGAACTTTCCACCCACCCTGATTTCCGCCCTTGCTTCGGTTTTGCTTAAGTTTAATCTCACTTGGCCTTTGGGAGAAGCCCGGACATAATATTCTGAGATTCATACTACGGAGTACTTTGCTGAAATGGCTGCCGATCCTCGACTCGCAAGAGTAGACTCTGCGAACCCGGAATCTACGCCGCCTCCCTCAGAACCGGCTCCTCCCACTACGTCGAACTCAACCGGTGATGTAGTAGAAAAGCAGCAAGATGGACCTACATCTACATCTACATTTACATCTTCAGACGATATACCCTTTAAGCTCAAGTTCTGCACTGTATGCGCCTCTAATCAAAACCGGTCCATGGAAGCCCATCTTCGCCTCTCTTCTGCACCTGCTAGTTATCCCGTCATCTCCTTTGGAACCGGCTCTTTAGTCCGTCTTCCTGGCCCATCGATCACCCAGCCCAATGTCTATAACTTCAATACGACGTCATATGCGCAAATGTATGATGAGCTGTATGCCAAGGATCAGAGACTCTATCGCAACAATGGACTCCTCAACATGCTCGAGCGAAACAAGAATCTTAAATGGGGCCCCGAGAGATTTCAGGACTGGGTACCTGGTATGCCTCGCGTCGACCGCGTGGCGAATGGTGACAAAGGAAGCGTGGGAACGGAAGGTGGTGTTGTTGATGTCATTATCACCTGCGAAGAGCGATGCTGGGACGCGGTCTTAGATGACCTGATGAACAAGGGAGCCCCCCTCAATCGACCGGTACACGTCTTCAATGTTGATATCAGGGATAATCACGAGGAGGCACTGCTGGGAGGCAAAGCCATCCTCGACCTCGCGGATCGACTCAATGAAGCAGCCAACGAAGAGCGCCGACGGAACGGCACTGAAGGCTGGGACCACGGCACTGGCGATGCCCGACGAAGCTTTGACGAGCGAGTACCAGAGATCCTCGCTGAATGGCAAGAGAAGTGGCCTAATCTGCCAGCATTGTGGACCTTATCCTGGTTTTGAGCTTTCCATATCATATTATGTATGATTGATGATTATTAGCATGGTGTTTAGGAGTAAGGTTTCATTTAGTCTGCAGCTTCTTTTGGGTCAACTGCTGGTTCTGTTCACACTATTCTCTTAGAGCAATACAGCTTTACAATGATGGCTTTGTTTGAAGACATTGGATTCCTGTCTACAAGATGTGTATCCTATAATCATGAAACAGAACTGTCTTGTTCGTTTCTATTTGTCTGATGCCCTTCTTCAGGAGGCTGCGTCTCCTTTCTCCTGGTCCATCCTCTATCAGAAACATGTCCGGAAGATTCTTCTTTCTCGGCAGCTCCACGCCCATTCACCACCCTCATCGCCGAGAGTCTTTTTGCCGCTGGTGCGGGACTAAGGCTGCAGCTACTCACTGTTTATTTTCATGAGGATTCATGAATCCGTGTGCTCTTCATCACTCTCTACACCCTCGCATCCCATCCCATCTTGCTTAACTGCATCATGTCTTCTTGATTCTAGCAATCACTGGATCTCTTCTCTTCTTGTCGAGATTGGATCAGAGAGCATCTCTGCGTGCTGCAAGCCGTTCACCTGTGGATTCTGGCTTCAATTTCACTTTTTTGTCCTCACAACGTTGTGAGTCGTCCGTTTACGACACGTCTATTCAAACGTGTCTCCTTCCCTGAAGGACGTGTCTCTTGAAGGGAACAGGCAGAAGGCTCAGAGAACTGTCTCAAGGTCGTTCTGAAAGAGCTTTGAGAACTCGAAATATTACATACCGACGTTCTTAAGTCGCAAGTTTTGTCGCTGTCGTCGCATTACTATTCTTTCTTTATCTGATTTCAGCCAAATCATGGATCTGGCAGCCCAAGGACATTCTCGAGCCGAAGCCCTTTGGGCACTGGTTCAGCGATCAATAGCTAGGCGAAACAACAGAACTCACTTTATACTCTTATCGCCATTGGAGCAACTCATGCCGCGTACTTATCTCCGACGTTTGTTTTGTTTTCCGTTCGTGGGTGATGATATCGACGTAGCTGTTGACGCTCTTGAAAGAGCACATAAGGCTATCCTTTGTCTCTTTCCTCATTTGTCTGGACACGTTGCTCTGGACAAAAATGGCGGCAAACAAAGTGGTCGTTTGGAACTCACGTATGACGACCGCTACGTCAAAGATTCAAAGCTGCTTGTGAAAGTGTATGATGCGAGTGAATTTCCATACACTTATGAAGAGCTCCGGGGCCTGGGAATGCCCCCTAGTAAACTTCCCAATTTTCTAGTCTCGAACGTTCCCCATGACCTGGGACTGGACAAGCCGTGGGCAGCTACAGTGTTTCAGGCCAACTTCATACGAGGTGGCTTGATCCTGGCCGTTTACGCTCATAACAGTGTCATTGACGAGTTTGGATTGTCGATCGTTATAGATCATTTCCGAGATTTCCTCGACGAGTCAGTGGTGCTGCCTGACGAAAGAATTGACCAGGATGAGTTCAGAGCGGTTTTAGACAAAGGACTCGCCGTGGACGAGTCCTTGAAGAGCCATCGTGAATACAATTTCCCAATCGTCACCACTGTCAAAACGCCGCCGGATCTGTCTGAGGCCGGATCACCAGTGGAAGAAGGCTCTGCCAAGCAGGCGAGTGACATCTTGGCTGCCATGGCTCGAGGTAAAGTCTTTGCCTTTTCGAACGAGAGGATTGTGACTCTCAGAAAGTTTCTCGAAGACAACATGAAGGGAGCTTTCTTCGAGCTTGGCGAACTCTTTCTGCTGAAGTCTGTTTTGATCACAGAAGTTCTCTATGCTCTGGTTTGGGTATTCGTGACTCGTGCTCGGAGTCGGCGGTTTCTGAACGCTGACGGCAGCCCTGTTCAAGGCAAGAACGTAAGGACTTCCAGCATCACGTTGCCTGTGACCATCCGTGGCAAGATGGATCCCCCCGTGCCAGAAGACTTCATCGGCGGCACAACCGTTCAGTCTCAGGCCGTGCTTCCACTGTCCAGGCTTCTCCACAAAGACAGCGATTCCGTGCTCGACCTTAAGTTCGCAGGCACTGATTTCAAGCCGAAATCAGCGACAGCCCTGCTGTCCAGCCTGATCGAAATCCGTCACGCCATGGCCAAAGTCGACGAAGGCCACGTCCGGTCCCTCATCTCAGCGTGCAACGTAACGCCCGACATCAGAGACGTCACTCTCAACTCGCACTACAAAGGCGGAATGGACATCGTGGTCGAAAACTGGCGCGCTTTGAAGTATGAGGATTACACGTGGGAGATCCCCGGGATCGGCAACGACAAACGCGTGGAATTCGTCCGTCCCCCCTGGACGCATCAGGAGGGCGTCATGATCTTTTTGCCGAGTCGCAACCCGCAGCCGCCGCGGACGACGCCGCTGCCGCAAGGGGCCGTGATCATCGACGAAGATGACAGCGAAGTTCTTATTCAGTTGCGGACGGATGATATGGATCGCCTCATGCAGGACCATGAGTTCATGTGGTATGTCAGGAGCGTCGTGGAGTGAAGACTCTCACACATCAACAACTTCGACAGACGGTTTCGTTTGATGCAGATAAGTATGGACAGGCAATGCGATTGCGACTCGACTCATTTGGTCGATCGGCTTTCTCTACGTTATGATGAGCGCGGGTCGAAGGTCGATAATCAAGACACAGGTTACCTAATCGGGGATTAAGGACAGCGACAGCGATTGAAGCTGGTGACCAAATAATGGAGATTTATTCTTCAGCATACATATGGCAGTGTTTATGGTGTTTACGGACAGGTTTTCAGAGGCATTAGTTACCCCTTCATCCTACTACTGCTACCACTTCTTTTCCAACTGGTACCAGCAACAAACAAGGATGGAGGAAGGGAAACAGTGATGGAGTAATTAATTGATCGAGTTTTTATTTCATTTCATTTTCTCTTTCTTGTCTTGTCTTGTCTTGCCCTGTCTTCTCTCATCCCTTTAATCAATCCTCTTCTTCCTAAGGATCTTTCTTTTCTTTTTCCCTACTCAGACAGATTGATTGAGATTGTATTGCTACGTAGCAGAAAAGCTGCAAACTCGGGCCTTTTTTTGGTATATCAAGGTAATTAGGTAGTGAGGAACATGAAATTGAAAAAAAGACCTTATTAGTACATACATGTTGCACTTCTCTTCCATGAACCCAGAGAAATACGAATCAGTTTGTTACGGCCTAATTAGGCAAACGACAAAAAAAAAGACATTTTTCACCACACGATAATAATAATCTATATTGCTAAATTTACAGAACTCGACAACAACTGTATGCTGATACAGCAGGGGTATCTTGAAAAACCGATCCTCCGTAAACGCCAGAAAGAGAAAACAAAACGCACCCAATATATATGGAACTTTCCAAATTTGGTAGTAGATGTCACGTAAAAAAAAGCTCGCATCGCATCGAGTGCTAAGGACGGTACTTTGGAGAGGCCTAATCACCCTTTTTCAACAGTATCTCCCTCCTCTCTCTATACCACTTCTCGAGACAGGCCCGTCTCTGAGCCTGTGTCATGCTCTCCACGACGAGGGCGAATTCCGTCGCGTTCGGAAACCCAAACCGCCTCGCCATGCTGCAGAACTGCCGCTTCATCACGTCCGGAGGCGGATGGTACTTGAATTTGACTGGGCGGCCATCCTTGCGGATGATCAGGTTGTCATTGTCTTGTGAGCTGCCGAAGACCTGCATCTCGCCTAGTGCGTCCCCTGCAAGTTCTGCGCGCCGGCTGAGGCGTTCTTCCATTTTCGAGGGGCCGATTACTTCGTTGTTTAAGTGGCTGTATTCCACTCCTGCACCGGCTAGAATGGCTTGGATGGGATCGTGCTTTTTCGGAGTGATCCCTGCTGTCTTGTTCCCCAGTGTCGAAGAGCCGTCTGTTTCCCCTCGGATCATTGCGGCAAGCTGGCTCATTGTCCCATCTTCGTCCTCGTCGTCCGCTGAAGGAAGGGGGAACTCGCCTTCATTGACATCCTCCTGGTCCAGATCGATTCCAATCACCTGAACTCCAGCCTTGCTCTCGGCAATGTTGGTCTTGTGCACGATGTCCCTCAGCACGATGTTGTTGTTTTGGTACTCGAACAAGTTGGTCAATCCAAAGATTTCGCCCTTCTGGTCTTTCTTTTCTTGAACGCCCTTGAAATACCTCCGCTCGGAACTTGCGGTGTACCCGATATTGGCTTGCTGTTGCTTGTATATCTGACGTGCATAGACGATCTCCTCGATTGTCCCGGCTGATATCAGCCGGAAAACTTCAACGTCTCTCTGCTGGCCGATTCGGTAAGCTCGATCCTGGGCCTGCAGGTCATGAGACGGGTTCCAATTCGGGTCGACCACGACAACTTTGTTCGCGGACGTGATGTTCAAACCTACGCCTCCAGCACGGGTAGATATGAGGAAAACAAACTGTTTGGGATCCGAGTTGAAATCGTCAACGACCTTGGCTCTATCCTCGTAGGACATTGTGCCATCCAGGTAGCTGACGTTGTAGCTCGTGTGGTTAAACAACATCTGCAGCATCTTGAGAAGCCTAACACTGTGCGAGAACACGAGGACTTTGTCGCCGTTCGCATGCCACCACTTGAGGAGCTTTCGCAGAACTTTCCACTTTCCACAGAATTCCGGATTCGCATAGTTGATGATCGAGTCTCGAGAACGGTAGAGTTCACGCCAGCGATCGGGCACTGCGATCTGAAGCATTTCCAAGTCCTTTTCCTGTTTCTCCTTGGGATCTATTCCTTGCGGAATCAGGATTGCAAGGTGGTTGCTAAGCTTCTGAAGATTCGCGATGGCCGGAAACACCCAGCTCTGCCATTTTTCACCGGAAGGCAAGAACATCCGGCAGCACCAACCAGCTTTCTTCCCTGAGCCACAATCACAGATTTCAGAGGCAGTTTTGATGTACTGCACAATATCACTGTCCAAGAAATTCTCATAGGCATCCGCTTGGGTCTCTGTGAGCGGACAAAAGACAACTCGATCACTCTTCTTGGGCAGTTGGTCTGCTATCAGAGTCTTCATGCGTCGGAGAAAGAAGGCTGGTAACAGGTTCTGAACAAGCTTCTTAGCTGTCTTCCTGGCCTTGCTGAGCTGGTAAACTGTGGCATCATGGGACTGCCCTATCTTCAAGGGCTCGGAAATCGCTCTCTTCCAAGCTGTGACAGGACCCAGCTTTCCTGGGTTGGTCCAATTCAGGAGCGTCCACAGTTCCTCGTACTTGTTTTGGATGGCTGTCCCGGTCAGCCCAATTCTGCAGAGAGCGTTAACCTCATTCATCGCGATGGTAGTCTCCGATTTCCGTTCTTTGATTAGGTGGCACTCGTCGGCCACCACGCAGTCCCACTCAACCATATTGATCGAATCCTTGTTCATGCGATATGTGGTGTATGTCGTGATCAATATCTCCAGCCTACCGGTCTTGGCAGCTTGGAGAGCTTCTTCCTTCCTGTCACCGTGGAAGACTCCAATATGCCACCAACCCCATCGGTGGAACTCAGATTTCCAGTTCTCGATCAGCGTTCCTGGACAGACAATCAGAGTCCGGGGATACCAGCGATTATCCCTGCTTCGTCTTATCTTTCGCATTCTTTTCGCGTCTCTCTCGTCGCCAGTCTTGCCATAAGCCGCGGTGAGAAAGGCGATAACCTGAACCGTCTTTCCCAGACCCATATCATCGCCCAAGATGCCACCTTTTTGGTAAACAAACAACTCATGTAGAAAAGCAGCGCCTTCAACCTGGTATTCCCGCAGCCACTGAGCGATAGGCGCGGGTATCAATCCCAGAGAGTAGGGAAGCTGGATATCCTCGTACTTTCCAGACGGCTTCAGATCTTTGAAATCCGGCTTCTCCTTCAGGAACTCCAGCCTTTCGTCATCCGAAAACTCGATGTCGTCGTAATCCGGCGGTAGCCTCAACCCAGCCTGCTTGAGACGCTCCAGCCTCCTGTCAAATTCGGCCCGTCGCTTCTGCAAGAAATCCGGCAGCGTGTGTTCCATCAACTCATCCTCCGATGAGACTTCCTCGTCATACTCCCTCATCTGACGCCTTGGTCGATAAATCTGTCGATCTTTTGGAACCCTGCCAACGATGGAGTCCTCCGCAACCACTTTTGCCTTGCTCTTGCGCCCGCCTAGCGAGGAACGTTTGCGTTTGAGACTTTTCCTGTTTTTAAACTGCTTGTAAGCAGCCTCGCCGTCGTTGAAGTCGTCATCGTCATCGTCCTCGTTGTTGTCGTGTTCGGACACGACGATCGTGGTTCGGTTTCCTTCCTCGTCTGAATGCGTTCGCCGCCTTTTATGTCCATGATCGCTTGGTGAATCTTGATTATCGCGTCCATTGTTATATTGAAATCTTTGCCGCGAGTCTGGAATAGCTGTCAGTAAGTAGCACTCCGATACTTCGCGCGGCGGACGGGGGAACCTACCGGAGATAGCGGGAGCCTTTCTCTCGAGCACGTGGGTAATTTCCAGATCATCGTCATCCTCGTCAGCACTGGCTGAAGCAGCGTCAGAATCCTGTAACTCCCAGTCCGACCCCATGCTGTTTGTTCTGCTCTCAGTCCATCAGCTCCAGCCGATCTAGAGCTGGTCGCGGGGAGCTTGTCGCGGGGTCCTGTCGCGTCGGCGGACGGCAAGCCTGCCTGGTAGGGAAAAAGAGCTTTTAGCTTGATTTTCTCCGCCGGAAATGCGCGACAACCGCATAGACCTAAGACCTCACGCATTTGAATCAGTCTTACTCTGCTCATTGCGGCGATTGAGCAGCAGTATACTAGCCGGGAATACTGTTATATCTTTTTGTCATCATTCAGCCAGATTGTGATTCTGATCCCGGTGACCTCGAGCGAAATTTCTCCAGATCCGATGAACTGCTGAAACACCCGAAGCAACTCTCTCCAGACAGGCAAAGACTCACTCTACAAGAAGAATTGAAAGGGGCTCGCAGCGTCGCTGAAATCTATATCTCCTCAAAATGCCCCTAGACACGTCTACGACATATCCTCTTACCAAGCTCCGGCTCGATGGCCGTCGGTGGAACGAGCTCCGCCTGCTTCAGGCCCAGATCTCTACAAACCCAGCAAGTTCGGGCTCCTCATATTTGTCCATGGGCAACACGGCTGTTATGTGCACTGTTCACGGTCCCGCCGAAGGTCGTCGCGGCGAAGCAGCAGGTGCAGGGGGCACAACAGGTGCAGTCGTGGAGGTCGATGTCAATATTGCAGGATTCGCGTTAGTCGATCGCAAGAGGAGAGTTGGTGGAAGTGACAGGTAAAAATCCAGAAAAAAAAGAGAGAGAGAATATTTACAGTGCAGGCAAGGATGCTAATCGATTTTTTCCTACATCCATCCAGACAATCGGCACAGCTCGCCAACGTCCTTCGCTCCGCATTCCAATCCCATCTCCATACCTACCTGTATCCGCACAGTACCATAAGCATCCAGGTTTCCGTGCTATCGGCAGACGGATCGCTGCTCGCAGCCGCCATAAACGCCTGCACTCTTGCGCTCGTCGACGCGGGTATTCCCATGCCGGGCCTGCTCTGCGGCTGCACTGCCGGAATGAGCGGCAGCGCATCTACGCCCCGGGATCCGAACGACGACGGCCTCGATCCGCTGCTAGATCTCTCCCTGCCAGAAGAGCAAGAGTTACCGTTTGTGACCGTCGGGACGACAACTCCGATCCCCACGGGGGAAGATGCCATGGAAGACGAGGTGGATGACATGCGAGTGTCGGTTCTGCATATGGAGACCAGGGCGCATATCTCGTATCTCGAGACGATGCTTGCAGTCGGTATTGACGGGTGCAAGCAAATACGAGAGATCCTGGAAGGTGTGATCAAGGGAGCGAACCGGGCTATTGTCCCTGCCAGCAGCGAAGGCCTAGATGATGTATGACAGGGTTGTCGCTGGAAAGTTTTGACTACTGTGTCTGTCATATCTTTTTTACGTCTATTATCGATCTGATGTCTCTTACGAGAGAGATCTATCTCTAATGCACTGAGCCCGTGGGCAGAAGGCCAAAGTCAGGCAGGACCTGCAAGGCCATGACGAAGGGTGGGGAGGGGAAAAAAAAATGAATGCCGTCGATTCGAAGAAGATGCGCAGTGAGAACCAGCGCCGGCAGCAATCAGGAAAAGCCTCCATTTTTTGGGGTGTGGGGAGGGGGTTCAACTGGACAAGAGACAGAAGTTCATTGTCACCGTATGCAGGAGACAAAGACGCCTCTTCAGATGATCGTGAAATAAGTCAGGCATACAAAAAATACGGCGGGATAGGCTAGACAAAAGAATCAAAATGGATAATGTGGAAGATCCCTAAGTTCTATTTCATTCCACTTATGAATCGTATCATTGCGCTGGGAAGTAAGTAGCATCATAATATCATAAATAGTAAATGCTTGCTTGCACACAGTGCAATGCCAATCCCCAAGCTGTCGAATCTCCAATCCGCGCCGTCATCACTCGTAAAAAAAAAGTACTTGTCTCAGCCCCCTCTCACCAACCAAATATAGTCCGTCATAGTCTCTTCAAACCTGACGCCAATGGCCCTGACCGTCCCATCAGGGCCGAGCCTGAACTCCGCGCGCGTCAATTCCACCTCCCCCCACAGCTCGTAGGCGAAGAACCAGAAGTCGCCGGACGCATGCCGGAGCTCGAAGACGCCGTCGGAGATGGCGCCGGGGATCGTGGCGCAGAGGGCTTGTCGATCCCAGAGGGAGATTTCCTTCCCCTGGGAGGATTGGTAGGAACGGGGGAATAGGGAAATCTTCCTGCACTCTCTGCTGATGTTCAATGTCGGGTAGGCGGGGTGGACGTAGATTCCCTCGTATGCTGACAGAGGGAGAGAGGTGCGGTGGGGAGGGTCTGGGAGAGATGGATAGGTTTTCTGGGCTTTTTCGTCTGTTATTGTGGTTATTTCGTGGATATTCTTGTCCGATCTATAGATACAGAATCATAATGTCAGTCGCGATGTTCTCTTCTCAGTATCTCGACTGTTCTGTTCCGATTTGATGTTAACAGATAGGACAGACAAACCTTGCAACCCAGTCAAACCGCTCCTCCTCGGGTGTTCCCAGAAGCTCATCGATGAGATGATACGCTAGAAACCATACCGCGGCAGAGCCGCCTATCATGTTGTTGGTGAAGATGGTGAGACCCCATTCACGCTTCGGCAGATATAGCACGAGGGTCCCGAACCCTGGTTCTGCACCCCCATGCTCAATGATCACCTCCCCGCAATAATTGTGGATCATCCAGCCCAGGCCGTACGTTTGCGGTGCGGATTCGGGTTCCATGACAGTTGGGACCATAATGGAATGTGCGCTGACCAGTGCCGCATGTGCCTCTGGCGAGACAGGGGGAGCACGATGGATCATAGCACTGGCCCATTTTGCATAGTCTCGAGCCGACGACACGATGTGACCCGCTCCGCGGACATGATCCAGTGGGACCCAGCTGAGATCCTCGAGATCGCCGGTGAGATTGACATAGTATCCGCGAGAAATCTCAGCACCTGCGGCGAGAGCGTCATCCACAGACAAGTACGTGTCCGTCATGCCAAGCGGCTCCCAAATGCGCTCCCGGAAGAAATCACCCAGCCATTGGCCAGTAACCGTCTCGATGATATGCGCCACGGACATGTACATCAAGTTGCTGTACTGCCATACGGTGCGGATGGGAGCCGTGATGGGGAGGTGCCGCATATTGCGGACGCCTTTCCTCAGGGTGATGTTGGAACACAGCCATGTCATATCATGACGCGGTAATCCGGATCGATGCGACAGCGCATCGACAAGGGTAACGTGAGCGGTGTACCAGTCATCGTTCAGGACGAAATCTTCGGGGATAATTCGGTGGATCGGAGTGTCCCATTGGATCTCGGGGAAGTTCTCATTGTCGTCGACAAGAAGGGAGATGGCAGCAGCAGTGAAGGCCTTAGTGGTACTTCCTCCGATAAAATGCGTGTCTTCAGTGACGGGACTCCCCGTGGAGAGATCAGAGACCCCGTATCCCTATAGTTAATATGCGTAGCGGAGGTGTTAGCAATAATGCGGGGAACACAGATCTGGCCAAGAATGGGTCGAGATAAGATGCGGAACAGCCGTGCGGAACGCACCTTGAAAAAAGTCTCATTGCCATGCACCACGGCTATCGACACCCCGGGAATTCGGAAGTGTTTCTGCGCCCAAACGACCTTTTCATCGAAAACTTTGTCGAATGGAGATGACGGTGAGTTACCACCAAGAGGGAACTGCTTGGAGGCACTACAAGTTCCCGCGACCCAAACCAGCGACGCTAATAACAGGGCGGAGACCATCATGTTTAAACGACGATAACATCAGCAATATAACACACCAGTTCTGTATAATCGTCGTGATCTTCACAGTGCTGGAAAAGGAATTCGATCATATCGAGCTGAGGAGGTTATCCAAGAGCTCTAATCTGGACTGAATGGAAATAGTTAATCGGCACCTGAGTAGGTAGTTTAGTGTAACATTCATCAACCAACATCCTCTCTAAAGCAGTTTATGGCTACCAGGCTTTCTAGCGAATGACAATCCAGAGCTTAAGTTATGTACTCCGTAGCTGGGAGCCCACAACGCGGGGCAGCAACACCAACAAAGTCATTGTTTACACGGGGAGAACCTTTGTTTATGGCTCTGTTTGTTGCTAGGCGGCAGGATATTTGCACGGATCGAAGCTAATTGAGCGATAAGTACCTATTCACCTGAAGGAGATATTAACCTTCTCACCACACTGTAGACGTTTAGGAAACCCACATTCAGTGTGGGGACGATCATGGGAAGGTGAACACGATTAGGTACGTGTAGTTACCCAAGTGGGAAATTCACCTCGCCTTGGAGATGTGAATGAGCGAATATAGTGCTGGAAGAGTGACAACTTCAATGTCGGCTCGTGAAACACGAATGTGGCTTGACTATTCACCTACCCTCGGAACGCTTCCGTATCTGATCAGAAATGTCGTTAGTTGGAGTTCAAGCCGTCAAATTCATAATATTACCTTGACTTTACAAGCATGTGGGCTGAATTCCCAAGATGCAAACAGATAGTATCATTTACTTTGCAGAGATGGCAAGACTCAACTCTCTAAATACGAAAGAATGCGGTCTACGACTAAAAATCAAACGTAAGACTGCTGAAGCTATGTTAACCCCGGAAGAACCGGGTAAGAGAGGTTTATATTTGTCTAGTGGAAACAGCGACTAGACCATATGTAAGAAAGAAGCTAGCAACACAATGACGATCACATTCGACCGTTACGACTGGCAATGTTCTGGGCGTTTAGATGTCGGCACCAGCATCGACGATGGTGGGGCGGTTGTTGTCGGGAACAGCACCAGACTGGCTGCCAAGCTGTTCAATCTCGCGGACGACGTCCATACCCTGGGTGACCTTGCCAAAGACGACGTGCTTGCCATCGAGCCAGCTGGTCTTGGCAACGGTGATGAAGAACTGGGAACCATTCCTATATAGCCAAAGGCAATCAGCAAAGTACATTTAACACATTTTGGCGGAAACAAGTGTTACGTATAAGGAAGGATGACGAGTTCGGCAGTAACTTACGTGTTGGGGCCGGCGTTGGCCATGGACAGGATACCAGGGCCCTCGTGGCGATGCTTGAAGTTCTCATCAGCGAACTTCTCACCGTAGATGGACTTGCCACCAGTGCCCTAATAAGGAATGAGATGTCAGCAATAAAGTTCGTAATTGACGAGAAACACTGCCGCCCCCTTGCCTCTAAGAAGCCTAATATTGAGTGGAGGCAGGATACTCGTCGCCGAAATTAGTAGAGGTAGCACTCACGTTACCCCGGGTGAAATCACCACCCTGCAGCATGAAGCCAGGGATGATACGGTGGAAAGTCGAGCCCTTGTAGCCTAGGATTTGGGGCTTCTCGGGAGTGCCGAAGTTGAAGCCTTTGCACAGTTCCGCGAAGTTCCTGGCAGTCTTAGGGACGTCATCGCTGAAGAGTTCGAAGTCGATACGACCCTGCTTGGCTGAAGCGTGGAAGAAACAAGGTTAGCGGGAAGCCATTCGCGGTTCAATTGATGAAATTGAGATGGCTAAGAGATGAGACGATAGGAAAGCTATGATGGATTGGTGAGGGAAAGGTAAGGGAGATATGAGGTGAGAAAGGGAAAAGAGGGCATGGCGGGGTAAACGCTATTTTTTTCTGCTGAGCTTGGGGGAGGAGAAAACGAAATACTCACGAGCTGAACCGCCCTTGGGGGTGTACTGGACGACGAAGTAAGCCTTGATGGGAGCCATGGCTGCGGAGGATTGATGAAAAGCACGGAGGCCTGGGTTCTGATTGCAATTGAGGATGGGACGAGAGAAGAAGATAGGATGAGAGGAGGAGGAGATGGGACGAAAGCAAGGTGGGGTTATTGTTGCTCTGAGGGCTCGGGAGAACATTGTTGCTTTCCTGAGGAGGGGCACTCGAAGTCACGGGAGAGGGGCAGCCGGCGCAGAGGCTAGAGGAAAACACGGACGGCGTCGAGTCTGTTTGGACACTCCGTCAGCCCGGACGATCCAGTCACGAAGCTGCAGCTGCTCACCGTCCCTGCTCTGGACGGGGAATACAGGGGAACTGCACTGAGCAAGAGCACTGGTTGGCTACGGCCCTCTGCTGCGCTGCATCTTCTCTCACGTCCGCCGGCCCAAGCAGCGCACAGGCTGGGAAGATGAGCTGCTCTTACCAAAGATCGGATCAGCGAGTAAAGTCCCTGAGACAGGAGCAGAAAAAATTCCCAGGGAAACAGGGACAGGTATGGATGCAGATAGAGAGTTGAAAAATAATGCTAAAAAATACACTTTAAGAAAGGATATTCAAATTATACAGTTCCAGAGAACAAGAAAGGACTATGGAAACAGTAATTAAGGGATAACTGGGCGGACAACTTGGAAACAGGCTGGAATCGATCACAGGGCAGCAAACATCTCTGTATTCCGTAGGTATTAGACGAAAGCGCCAGCGCCGGAAAAGTCGAAGCCGACTCTCCGGGCATACCGCATCTATCGTCACGTGAAACAATAGACCTTAGATGTAGTCATTAACATGCAATAAGTTCAACAAGATGAAAAAGAAACAGAGGAGAGCCCTCTGACTCAATGTAAACTAATTTGCAAAGATTGCCCGCCACTTTTTCCTTTTTTCTCATTTATCCAGTATCGGAGGAAGTTGGTATTTTGTGTGGCATAGGACTGACCAGTTTCCAGAGACTATCGTCACTTTTCGGCAGTTGATGAAGGTATTTCTCTGTGATGTTGATATGTGCTCTCCTTGGAACAGTCGCCTATTAATAGAGACTTGAAGAAAGAGTAGGGCACACAACAGGCTCCATCTTTGGTCCTGCTCACACTAAATACTCCAGTGTCTTCAAATGGCTGTCCGCTGCCGCCGTCTATAACGAGGTACCATGCTTCCCTCCATCCTTCTTAACAGTGGCATTGTCATTGAGTATTCCGTTGATCAGATCATTTGCACCCGTATATGGTGGTGCCTGCAAAGGATTGTCATAGGGATCTCCGCCAAAACTGAAATCTGCACCTGCCTCCAACAACTGCACTGCGATTTTATGATGCCCTCCTCCTATTGCTGCCTGTAAGGGAGTGCCACATTCTCCTTGCGAATTGACATCTGCGCCGGCTGCCAACAGTCGCTTCACTATTTCTTCATACCCATTGGCCGATGCTGCGTGCAAAGCAGTACCAAGCTGACCACAGTGCGCCTCGATATCAACACCAGACGCTAGTAATATCTCGACTATATTGTCATGCCTGTTGATCACTGCCGCGTGCAAGGCAGTACCATATCGGCCACCATGTAGATTGACGTCAGCACCGCCAGCTATGAGGTCCCGAACTCTGCTCTCCTGGCCGGTAGCACATGCTGCCTGTAGTGCAGTCCCATACCTCCCTCCTTGCAGATTGAGATTCGATCCAGCTTTTAGCAGCCTGTCCACAATGCTATCATGCTTTCTCACGAGCGCTGCCTGTAACGCGGTACCATTTAATCCACTTACAATATTGACATGAGCACCCATCTTGAGTAGCAGATCGACAACTTCATCACGGCCTAGATATGACGCTTCTTGTAGAGCGGTGCCGTATTCCCCTCCTATCGCATTGATGTTGGCTCCTGCATCAATCAGCAGTTTGGCTACTGCGACATCTAATGCTTTGTGCAGTGCAGTTCCGTGAGATGTTGGCCAATTAACATCAGCACCTGCTGCCAGGAGTCTCTGTACGATCGCAAAGTGGCCTCGAGATGCTGCAAGCAGCAGTGCACTTCCGCGGTCTCCCATCTCAATGTTGGGATCGGCCCCAAACCCCAATAGTAGCTCGACCGTTGTTTCCTGTCCGCGAAATGAAGCCGCTTGCAGTGCAGTGCCAAGCCGTCCACATTGTCGATTGACATCCAACTGGTGTTCAGTTATCAGCAGGCGGGCAATTTCTGTTAGTCCCGCCGATGATACTGCATATAAAGGCGCCGGGATGTCTTCGGATGTTAGGGTGAGATTCATATCTCTTGAGTGATCCATGTCGAATAAACGGAACCAGTTAACATAGTTGTCATTCTTGAGAGACAGCAGCTCCATCGCGAGATCATATGTAGAAGTAGCATCTTTTCCAGAAGCACGAACGTGATGCGGCCAGAACTCAGCAGCATAAATAGCTAATTTAAATTGTTCTCCTGTTTCCGTGTCCACGCTGTCCTTGTCACGAAACTGCGAAATATAAGCAAGACAACTCTTGGCGATGAAGGAGTGGGCAGCTGTCTCGTTTATCCAGAATGCAGACGCGGAACTTTTCTGAATCAAATCGGAGAGCAGGTACTCCTTGACGGAGTAGTGAGCCAATGTAAAGGATTTTTGTTCAAGGGGGATTCCTTCTTCCGCGAATTCCTTGGGGGCTGGGCCAATAATAGGAATCCCCACCACCGTAATGAGACTCGGGCAGATGCTCAAAACATCCATTGGATCCTCCAAAACTGCATCTCTATCAAAATGAGGACAGTCGTCGTCAGAGATAGCCACCACTTCTGCAACCTCCTCAACATAGAGCGGTCGGGCTGAAAAGGCCAGCCATCGAAGAACGTTTCTTGCATACTCGCGGTAGACGTCGTCAATGCCACACAAGATCCGTTCATATGTTTCTCCCAATGTTGGGGGCAAATTTCTTAAATACTTCCGAAGTAGTGAGCGATTTATGGAGTTCGCAAGCATGTCCATTTGACAAGCCGCCCAACGGAACCTATTCGACGTTAACGATACTGTGTCAGAAACAACTAAGATGGAGGGGTTATATCTCACATCCCCTGAGCCTTCTCTATCAACTTGGTTTCAATTTCCTGCCGTATCTCATGATCTTTGTGCCATCTCCTCAACTTTTTGTCATTGGCTAATCTGTGGCGGACGTAACGACCAATATCCTCATCTACCAACCCGCTTCGGAGACAAACGGTATCTTTTTCGTTGCAAATGTCTTCGAGGGATCGTCGAATGTCTGGTTCATCTCGGCTCAGGACAATCATGTGCAAATTCTCAAGCTCCCATCTTACGATTTTCGTGAGGACGCCAAGGAGTCCTTCACGATCCGGACATTCGTCTAGACCATCAAGGACAATATATGAAGCTGGAAATTCTTGCATAATTGCACGTAGCATATCCAGGAGTTTGTGCAACGGTGGCTGTCGCTGCCCGGTCAGGTCAGAAGATAACACTGATTCCAAGCTTGCAGGTATCCTGACACATTTTTCAGAGAATTGAGAGATGAGGGACTTGATCATCTGCTCTGGTGCTTGGTCATCCAGACTACTGAAGGAAAAGTAGTAATAAGCAATCGCTTTGCCAGCATCGGACTCGCAATCCCGAGAAACATCTTCGACAATGCCAGAACATAGGACACTTTTGCCGCTTCCAGGTATCCCATAAAGCCAGAGAAAGGACATAATATCAGTCTTCCATCTTATATATTTTTGACTTTTTAGGAACCAGAGACCCGTGTTGGCTAAACGCTCGTTGACAAGCTTGTACTGCGTTGGTGATGGGTCTGGAGCCGATAACCATCGACGGAGTTTAGCAAGTTTCTCTCCTGCATCATCTGTTGTCAGCATGTTGGCAGAAGGAGGCGGTATAGAGAGTCTGAAAGGACTAATTGAGGTGCGAGTCTGCGCAGAATCTGTAGGCGAGGTGACGTGAGGAAGGCATGAGCTGCAGTTCAGAGCCCTAAGCCCTTACCTGGCCTGGCCGTTGACCTCGCGTGTACACAATTTGATGGTTCACATACCTACTGAAGGGTACGCCGTCGATGCAGCAGCTGCGTGATAAAAGGTGAGAGTCTGGATATATCTATGAATCGATCTATTTAATTTTTCCACCTTTGGTTCCTGAATCAGAGACGACAAAGCTTTGAGGTTTCGTGTTCCCATGGAGTCACCCTTCTTTGGCAGCGCCTTTTTCAGGAGCGAGTCAAGGGTTTCAAGTTGTTCTCGGCATCCCTCCACCACAGGGAAGAGTGCTCGAGCCGTATCTTCCTGGACGGTGCCGGCAGCAATCCCTTTCTCCGTTTGTTTGAGTGTATCCACCAAAAGGGGCACTTCGGTCATGGTCTGGCGGAAAGCTCGGGGACAATTATTGACAGTACGATGGAAGTCATTGAGACGGGATATCACTCTCTCGCCGAAGTCAACGATCTGGACGATGTTGGCAATAATGCCCATCACCGCAAGAACTTCCGCCATTGTTTTTGTCACTCAGAACAACCAAATGCCCGGTTTTAATCCTGCATCAAGCGACTCCTGGCGATAGCAGCAATGTAAGAATAAAAAACAAAATCATCATGAAGGAGCTCAGAGAGCAGCTCGCAGCATTTTATTTAACGTCTGCAGCCATGTTGCGGGGCTGTGTTCATCGCGAGGCAACTTGCTGCAAAGCCTGGCGGCTAACTGCATGAACAAAATCAACGCCCCAGGGAGAGTGATAAAGAGCCTCATTTGTAACGTTCGCCTGGCAAATCAGATCCCATGCCTGGTTACTTTGATCAGAAGGCGCTTAGAGAATGCTCTTAGATTGGATAATCTCTGCATGCGGGGGCGACAACTCATAGCCGCTGCGCCGCGTGAAACAATCACGCATCTCCAATCAATCCCACAAGAACAGGCTGCAGTCATCATTTCGAAGCAGATGAAGGCAAGAACTGTCAAATAGTACCAGGAGCGACGAATATGAAGCTTTGGGTATCAATCTGGGCGAAAATGTTGAACTAGTTTCGAAGGGTCTTCTAGCCGTAGAAACGAGTTGGGCGGTTAAATTAGTACTTAGGTTGGGACGCAATTGGCGACAAAATTATATCAAGGCGAACACAGGAACCGGCAAAACAAAGACATCTGTAGATAGAATAAAAGGCCAGTGGAGCACGAAAACAAAGCCATAAAGGTTGACGTTATTCTGATAGGATGCACTAAACATTAGGATTTCCACGATGCCCTTAAAGGAGACATTCTCAAACATCAAGGGATTAATTTGTCTTTATTATTATTTCAACACTGCACAGCGCTTGGGGAATACACATATGACTCAGGTACATGACACGCCCTTTTACGGGCATTCTCCAGTTCCAGATAGCTTCCTTCGACTTCAACAATCACGATGCCATGGGGCATAAAAAATGTCGTCCATATCAGCAACACAACTTCGAATCTCATACTTCTTCTCCAACAACGGACGGGATGATGGACGAGGACTAAAAGTCCAGGGAGCGTATTCTCCTCGGGTAGAGAGTCCGGCTCGACCCGGTCAAGCAGCATTATATCATGAATGCAGTTCCGTCCAAGAACTTCCCGAACTCGAAACGCTGAACAAAAGCGACATTCAACATTCAATGCTTCATGGGTATGATTGTCATTATCGTTGTATATTTTGCAGTTGATTCCCATCTCACTCCGTAGTCTCACCCGAAATGGTGTCGGTATGATTACTATTCTCGACTTTCTTCTCATCATAATGATCCACCTGCTGCGGACTTGCTTTCCCCTGACTGTCTGCCAACAAATGAGTGGGATATGGTTCCAGATCGCGGCTACTGGTGGAGAAAGTGGAGATCACAGACGGGTGTTTCTCGTGCGTCCCGTTACCAGGCGAAGTAGAAAGACTGTTTGAGGATGATATAGAATTTTCAGTCTGCGTGGGTGTGCCATCTTGGTCCAATGTCATCGGATTGAGATGAGCACTGGACTCGACATCACCATTGTTGAGCTCTCCACGAAGAGATGTCAAACCACCCTCAATATCACGCACCAACCGAACAAATTCCTCGGGGACGAGCCCACTTTCACCAGTTTTGGGGTCCTCGGCCACCAACCAGCCTTGGCCATGTCGGTACGAAACCAATATCACCTGACCCTCCTTCAAAGGAAGCTCATTTTCATGTTCGCTAGTGAAATCAAAAAGCGCGACGGCTTTTCCGTGCATCTCTTCATCCGGTGACGCAATGGAGAATTGGTAATCACGAGAATACCGAGAAGGATCAGTATCTGAGATATCGTCATCGGAATCAGGGTCCCTATCGTAACCATAGCCCTCGTCGCCATACGATGCATAGTTTGACTCGCCGAAATCTGCAGTCCCATACGTTCCAGAATACTCACGTTCACCGGCGGAATACGTGACAAACTCGCCACCAGGTCCATCACCAGTTGCATCATCGTCTTTGACATAATACGTCTCACTGCCGTCACCATTTAAGCTCACGAGTGTGCCTCGATCACTTTCATTAGAGTAACTGAAATCACGACCACTGTCACCCGGGCTTCTCCCTCTTCTTCCCTCTAAAACGTGCGCAGATTTATGTTTGCGATGACGAGACGTGACAATCGGGCTATGTAGATCTTCATCCTCACTATATGGAGGCCCATCGCCAAAGGACATAGCAGGAAGTTGTTGATGCCCATAAGAGCTGTCAGATGACCAGGATCCCGTAGACCAGTGGCTCTTTGAGCCATCCCATGACGCAGGTTGGGGATCTGACAGTCGTCGGCTCTCGCTAACAGGAGTAGACACGCCTGACGTGCGTGGCGGAGGTCCATAATGAAGAGGGTGAATGGCAGGATACGCAAAGTCGCGAACTAAGGCATAAGGCAAGCTGGACTGAAAGGCAGGGAATACATTAGACGCAGGTCGCGACCAATTCTGTGAAGTGTGCGACGCATTTGAGTATGTGGACAGGCGGTCTTTCGAGGACACTGCTCGCAACCCTGAAGGCTTTGACGGCCCGTCGGGAGATAAAGTTGCAGCGTTGTCGGACTGGTTTCCGCGCTGCGGTTCGGGAGACGATGCCATTGTTCTAATTAATAAAGTCGTATTGGCGAAGAGTTGAGCGACTGGCGATGTTTGTGCGGAGAATCGCGAAGCACGTATTTAAACTTCGCATAGGACAGAAAGGAGCGATGCACTAAGAGACGAGTCCAGTTCGCCCTAGCCTCGCATTTCGAACCTTTATGTTCTCAGCCAATGTCGATAGGATCTTCTGTTCTGTAGCAATGATCCGTTTGTCAAAGCGCTGGCTGTCGCGCCTGCTCGGCAATCGACCACCCTTGATCGCGGCCAGTCCCGTTGATGACACACCACAACACACGAGCATGCAAGGGAGAAATGCGACAAAGGTGAAATATCTTTGCGACGCTGAAATTCAAGCAACCAGCGAGCTGAGAGACTCCTGCGCAACACGCCTTAGAGGAGGTAATACGAGCGAAGCGACGGACGGGAACAGACGTGGAACTCGAAGAACCTCGGGTTCAATCGAGTCAAGTCTTCTGTATGAACGTGTATTCGAGCAAAGGGGGGCTTGTCTCTGAGGTAGCGACCGTGACTCGACAGGCTGCAAGCTTTACTAACTGGGTTGTGAACGTTGTGTGGTCCGACGAGTTGTCGAGGCAGATTCGAGGATTCTAAATATAGCAAGCGGTCAGAGAGGGGTCGTTGAGTAGGAGACGATGTCGCGTGTCGAGAAGGAAGGGCAAAGGAGCGTCAGAAAAGGAGAAAGACCAGAAACCACCAGTGGTGACTAGTCAACAGCGATCAAACGACAATGGGATGGGAGAAAAGGGTTAAGTCAGGGCGTAAATGAAGGAGACAGGAAATCTCCGGAGATTACTTCAACAGAGGCCCAGTAGCATTACTTGCGTGGTAGAACCGCAACGCTGAATTGGGGCTCGGGCCAGCGCCAGTGGGTAGTGTTGCTAAAAGCGGCAGCCGCAGAGTTGCCCCATGCAGTCTGATTGCCATGTGATCTTACGTAACTTCACTGCAGTAGAGTCCTACGCATGAGCAATCACAGTGACGTTGGAGAGATTGAATATCATAGCTTGGATGGCAACAGAGAAGGAATCAGGATTCCGTGAAGACACTGTGAGCAGTGACGAGTCTGCACTCTGCAGTTGTTGCTCTCCAATAACTTAATCTGCACTAACAGTACCGCGGTGTGTTGGTCACGTGATTTAAGGGCTGCTTGGCGTGTTTCAGGTTTCGGTGCTTTCTCATCCGGGGATGGCGCCCTGGCTTCCTAATCGGGATTGCAAGTTTGTAACTTCCAAAGGCACGCGCCTGGCCTGGTATGAGATATTTACGTTTATTCCATAAAAATCTCAATTTCAATAGCTCTCACAAACACCATGACAATGCAGAGTATTCCTAGCGTTTTTTTACCTATTTCAACTATTTTCACCTTGCAGAGTCCAGCTCTTGATGGAGAAAAAAATGAATCGAAAGTGAGAGTCATAGGTTGGTCTGAAGGGGTAGAGATGTATCTACAGCTCCTATGGGCCTACAAGAGGTATAGTAGAGTATAATAGGATAGTGAAAAAGGCAGCAAGAGCTATATTTAATGACTATGTAGTATCTAGGTAGGTAGGCAGACTAACTGTTACTTCCGAGGGAACACAAGTCAGCCTTACGTGACCAGCACGACGAACAGGGCCCAAGGTGGCTGTGTTGGGCTGAAATTCATGCATGAGGCTGTGCAGGCATCAGGAAAAGAAATTTTGACAACTCACCAAGGCAGAATCAAGAGGGCCGTCAGTCAAGGAGAAGTGAAATAAATAAGTCGCTGATGATATGACTCCGACTTTTCTGCCACCTGAGGAACCTTGCCTGCTGGCAAAAGAAAAGGTCATAAATGGAGTCTTCAGGTACAGCCAAGTAAGCACGTACCTCCATTGATCTGCTATAGTGTCTCTAATCCGGGTCAAATCAAAGAATTAGGGACCATGGGCCCGCGGATATTTTCCAAGACGCGTTCGAGGCATTTTGCAACGAACTATCCGACAAGGAAAAAGAAAGCCTCCCACTGTCCGAAAATGTCGACGATCTGATCGCTTGGATCCAGACGGAGATGAAGCAAACTTTGAAGAAGCAGGATCAAAGGACCCGATTGGAGAGGTGTGTGGATCATATCGTCAAGCTTGGACGGAGAATGGAACCGTACTTCGCAATTGTCGACATATTTGTCCAGACAAATCCCCAGTATGCAGGTCTGTTTTGGGGTAGCCTGAGACTGCTCTTCAAGGTCGGCGCCCCTCATTCATGTCGACACAATTCTTTTTTTTCCCTCTTGCTCATTATTGACTCTCTCCCAGTTAAGCTCGAATTACATCGACTACATGGAGAAATTCAGTAGCATGTTCAACGAGATCGCACGCAAGCTGCCAGCCTACGAAAACCATGTCGAGCAACTCCGGTCTTTGCTGGCCGCGCAGGGCCGGACGATCTCGTCACGTCTTGTGCACGCCCTGGCGAATGTTTACGCGGACCTCATCCGATTCTGCCACCCGGCTATTCGTCTTTTCTCTGCAAAGCGTTCTGGTATGTACTGTGCATACATACCTCTTACTTTTCCACCGTTGATGTCCCCGTCCTGATGTCGGAAGGATTATACCTCAAGTTGTAGAGTCTCGGGCGGCTCACGTGGAAGCCTTTTGACCTGGAATTCGGCGATCTTCTACGTCGCTTTGGGGAGCATAGACAGCTCTTCGAATTCGAAGTGCTTTTCATCGCATGAAGAGGCCCTGCTATTCTACGCGCGATATGATGCCCAGATGCAAAGGGACCGAGAGACGAGCGTCGAGGCGGAACAGGCGGCGTTGAGAGAGCAGTTTCGTATGTACAGTACACACACGCGCGCGCATCCAGGACATACAATTTCTGCGTTTCAAGGAAGACATGATTTGACTAAGGGAAATAAATAACTAGAGTCGCGGATCAACGAACTGGGTCTATGGATTGATCCACCCCAGTGGAAAGAATCCTACGACGCTGCTGCCCATTCGAGGGCGACGGGGACGTGTAGCTGGGTTCTCCAGGATCCAGAGTATCAAGCATGGAAGTCCCAGCGTGACGGTGGGACAAAACGCGTGCTCTCCATCCAAGGTATTAATTCTTATATAACTAACCTTTTTTTTTGGAGTGCATCTTCTCTAATTGTTTCCAAAAACTTTAGGAAAACCAGGATTTGGGAAGACAACTCTCTGTCCCGTTGTAATTGACGATCTCAGTGCGAGCGAGATACCCCCTGCCGGATCAACGACATCATCCCCAACAAATGTGGTCGCCTATTATTTTTTCAATCAACAACAGCATCAAGAAAGCCCCGGTTCGGCTTTCCGCTATCTCCTTGCCCAGGTCCTGCATGGCCTCCAACATAGCCAAAAGGCCATCGACATCGCGTCAACCCTCTTCGATAAGCGGAACCTGGGTCAGCACAGGGCAACCGACGCCGAGATCTTTGCCGTTCTCCAACTGCTTCTCAAGGAGTTCCCCAGGTTCTACTTGGTCATCGACGCTGTCGACGAGTGCAGCGACCCGGAGCACTTCCTTGACCGCCTATATATACCGTCACAGGTGGGTTCGAAGAAGAGTGTCTTCTCGTATTCTTCTGTCGTCCCACGGTCCAGGTTCCGGATCGGCTGATGGCGAAGAGCTACGTATTGAATTTGTCCAGGTCACACAATGCGAATGACATGATCTTGTTCCTGCGATTCCATCTACAGGAGCTCGCCAGGCGAGGCTTTCTACCAAGCACGGCCAGTCTCGAGGATTACGTCGACAAAATCATCTCCCGGGCCAGTGGGATGTTTCTCTGGGTCAAGCTGCTGGTCAACTTCCTCTACATGGACGTCCTCACGTTGAACCAAAGATGCGACGCGATCGAGTACCTCAATCGGCTGGAAGGCCTCGACGCGTTGTACAGGGCCATTGCAGCCAAACCCCGGGAGCGTTTTTCCGGACAATCGAACCTGAACATCCGGAAGGGCCTGAAGTGGATTCTAGGCGCCCGCAGACCGGTCGACATCGACGAGTTTGCCGTCGCTGTCGCCGTCCCCCTCGATCGGCCGCTCTCTGCGGCCGACACAATCCCGAATCTCGAGCGATCCCTCAGTAATGTGTTTGGAGGGCTCCTTGAACTGACATCAAAACGAACCGTCTGCTTCATTTACCTGTCGGCCTACGAGTTCTTCTCTTGCACGGAAGGGGATGACGGCCCGTCCACATCGACAAGATCAGAATTTCAGGCAGACCACGCAGAGGTCCAGCACTGCATTGCCATGTGCTGCTTGTCATATCTTGTGTACACCATCCCTGGCGAGCCACTTAGCGGCGACGTCGATACGACGCCGGATGCTGACTTGACAAAGCGGCGGTTTCCTCTCCTGCCGTATGCCTCTCAGTTCTGGTCCCAACACGTAGTAGACGCTATTACGGGAACTTTAGCAAGCTGCAACACCTCCCGCCCCAGCCTCCAGGAGCTTCTTCATGTCTTTATCCGATTTCTGTACGACAAGAACAAGTGACTGTCTGGCTGGAAGCTTGTTGGCTCTTTGGTAGTCCACCGACAGTCTGTCCCCTGCCCTACGGCTTTCTCGCGGCTGTGAATCATGGGAACATCAATCTCCAGAAGATCGTGGACGATGTCGGCAGTTTCGCGGGGAATGTCCGCAAACTCACGCGGGAATGGTCCCATCTGCTGAAAAAAAGAGCCCAACGAAGTCTGGGGCCACAGCGTCCAGGCCTTCACTCAATCCCGATTCTGGCACCAGACGGTCCACAGCCGAGTCATCCCCATCGCGCGTCCGGAAAGGATTCATGCAGCCTCGGAGAGGAATATTCTGATCAAAAGTCAGGCCTCCCTTGATGCCACAAAATTAGCCACTATTCGATTGATCCCTCCAAGGTCAGTGCCGTCCTCACTTCACAATGTGTGACTCGTCGGAGCTGATACATCCTCTTTTTTTTTTCCAGCTCAATGTTCGAAATTCCAGAGAACTCGAACTATCTGGTCGATATTGTTGGCTGGCAAGCTCGGTATGATCTGTGGAGTCTCGAGCCGAATGAACACTTGGACGCTATTACGTGGAATGTCGAGCCCGCCGCACTGAAGACATTGTTCGAAGACGCTACGAATGGACTGCCTGGCTGGCGGAAGTGGACTGGTTTTCGGTTTCCGGTGGCCATTGCAGATGACCTCCAGGCGGTGATTGTTCTCAATTCGGTCGTCCGACTCAGCCCCGGTTTGGCACAGGTTTGGTATAATACCCTGGATGTCTTCGGCAGACTGCCGTCTCACAGGGAGCCTGTCGTCGATGCTTCCTTTCAGCTAAAACTGTGGGGTTCTGGACGCGTCGTCGCCGTGTTCCGTCGTACATTGGGATACTCTTACTCGCCTTGCGGAGAACTGGTGCATGGAGGACTCCTTCAGTTTCTCCACGACGTGAACTTCGCCACGGGACACCCCAGGCCCTCGTACGGCTGTTTTGAGTCGTGGCACTTGCAGGTCGTGTCGGCATACACGGCCTCCTTCCTCGACCGAGCGACGGTCTTTCATCCCCGTCTTCCCCTTGTAGCTTTCCATGCGTTGATCCCTTCGCGGACGCCATGCTCCGGGAGACTTGATCCCGGTCCCGTCAAGACATACTTGTGGCACTTTGGGGGTTCTCTGAACGACAGCAAGCATCTTACCAATCTCCCGGTTCGTAATTTGTACGTCATTCACGATGGCCTCCTCGATTCACTGGGCTTCATCAGTGATGGGGAGTATATCCACGGCGAGGATTCCAAGACGGGGGATCCTGTCGTCATCAAACTCGACGACTTTTTGAAGGAGAAGGAGCAGCAGCGGCAACCGCGCACCATCCAGGATAATGATGATCGTCAGGTTCGCCTCCCTGTCCGGTCCAACACGGCATTGCAGCAGCAAGCGCGGAAGAGGACCTTCGAACATCTCGTCTCTCTTTGCAAGAGGGATCGGCCAAAAAACGCCGTCAAGCACACGGATTCCTTGACCTTCGGCCGCAACCGCGACGGGGTCGCGCAGATCTCGAAACTGACGCAACTGGACGAGGGAGCCATCGTGCTGCAGACCCTGGGCGCGGACGGCAAGCTGCATCTGCAGACGCTGTCTCGCCTTCCGGACAAGATCCGATCGTCCAGCGTGGCGAGTGTTCTGAACACGGCCGCCGCCGGCAGGCGCGAGGGCTATTCCCGGATTCTGCTGAACAAGGGCGCCCAGGAGCGATATTCACTGGATGACGTGGGCGATCTGTCGCTGCCGGCGATTGTAGAGCGGTCCGAGACGAGCGTTCCCACCTACACGAGCGACGGTAGTAATCATAATAACATATTTCTCTTGGAAGCCCAAGACACAGGCGAGGAGCAGGCGCCTAGTCTGAAACGAAGGAAAACGACGTGTATTTCTTGGACAATGTCCTAGGTGTCTTTTTTCTTTCTTTCTTTCTTTCTTTCTTTCTTTCTTTTCTCTTGTCTGCTACGTGTATGTGCATACTTATCTGGTTACATGGGAGGATATATAAATATACATAATAGCATATTTTCTATTCAAGGGACGTTTTTTTTCGAAGACTATTTATTTATTTTACAAGAACAGAAGTTTCAATTCGATTTCACAAACTCTCCTAGTCTCAGCCACTTGATAGGCAAATTGGTGACTCCTAACTCCTTTGGCCATTGGCGCTATGTCTTCGAGTGAGGCTGCAGACTAGATGTGATTCACAAGCCTGCTTGTCGGATGTAACCGTGGTGACTGTCAGTACGGAATGCCGATTCCCTTGTCAGAGGCATCCCGTACTTGCTGCGAGACAGCAGTCTTCTCACAGCGGTGTGTCGAAGCCGTTTGAGTACGAGCGACAAGTGTCAATGGTGGTTGCGGATAGGTACTCGTCAAACCTTGAGTAGGCCATACGAGTTCGATCTCCATTTGCGGCATTAAAACTTCGTACAGCGTGGTAGTGACGGTGACAGTAGAAGGGTTTGGCGATTTTGCACATGGACATGGGGTCGTCGAAGACACTGGAGATGCAGACGTCGTTGCAGGTCCGACAGGAGAAGCCGTGGGGGATGGGGATCCGTTGCGAGAATTTACAAGCTCAGCGAACTCCGATGGAATTGCGGCATTGTTGAGGGGCTGGCTCTCAATGTAGCCATTCTTCGTGTAAGTTTCGGCGCCAACGCTCTCCGTGATGTCGATATCCATGCAGGTTGTATAAGTCTCATTCAGTCCTGTTCGATTCCAAGAAGGCAGCTGGGCCAATCCCAAACCCAGTATAGGGTATAGGGCCTGCCAGTCGGCACATCGGACGGCAATGCAATATCCTGTTGACACCATAGATTGGTTCCCATCAACGGGTCTGGTGTGTGGTTGAATGCTTGTTGGCGATACTTGGAAATGCTACCGTCATTGACCTGGTAACAACGGCCATCGTCGAAGTTTTGTTTTGACAAGAGAACCCCCCGCCCGTCGCCACCTGTACCATTTTCGTTCCACACCTTGTGAATGGCAAGGAGAGTATCGTTCTCGCGCGGGTCTGTCGTGCCGTAGACATAGACAGTGCCTCTGTTCGGTGGTTTTCCAATTTGATTCTGCGGGAGGGTGACATGGCCGTTCTCCTGATATCGAAGTGCGACGGCAGCCCCGGGAGGCGCCTGGAGCCTTGGGTAGCCTGCTGTCTGATTCCGAGTCCGTTGACTACTCGAACATATGGGGGTCGTAGGGAGGATATCGTTATTTCCCTGATTATTTGGGGGAATCAGGTAGGTCATATCGGTGTCACTGAATCCCTTTGCATCTCTAGGAACGAAGCCACGCGGATACCCGGGTTTTCCAACGAAGGTACCATTTGGAGCAATCACCATCAGCTGCTCGATCCAGCTGTGGGCACTAACTGTGGAGATAAATATGGTGAGCAGCGTTATCAAAGCTTGCATGTTGCGTCTCATGATGTCCAGCATCTGAGTCGTAGAACAATGATCGTCTGGCAAGGGAAGGAAAAGAACAAGGAATTCTGACTAGCAGAAGTCCGGAGCCGATAAATAAATCCTTTTCTGCGTGTCGAAAAGAAAGTGTCAGTGCGGATGCTTTGTCACTGTCCAAGGGAGATTCGGAAACAATGAGCATTGTTATATTCTATTGTTTTGGTCGGACAATGGCTAGCAGCGTAAATGCTCGGGGTAAGTCAGTCACTTACGGGAAAGAAAGCCCGCATTTGAACAAACAATCAATAGGAAAGAGAGAAATACAGATAATTGATAGACTTTGGCGTCCCTTTTTCTTCTCTTGCCATGATATAAGGCATCCAGAAAGTGACAAAGTAGGAGCTTGGTGCCTGATAGAATGTTGTCTATTGTTGGCAAACTGTCTAGAGAATAAAGTGAATCAGCCTCTGGTTAATTAAGATGAAATTACCCTTGATCATAGACATTCGAAACGCCTGATGATGTCATGGATGCCAAGGAGAAAACATAGTCAACTGGCTTCCAGTGCAGCGTCTAAGTCAAGTTCACAAAGTAAGTGAAGCAGGAGAAGCCCAGCCAATCGATCGCCCTATCAACGCTGCTCCTCGAACATGCTTCTTAGCCTTACGATATGGATATGGCATGCTTGTTTCAGAGCCACAATCCTGTAATTATTCAGTGGCCGGGCATAATTCATCCATCACGACTGGATCACCACATCTTGGGCTCTTCATCTTTAGCTGTTGCAATATGATAGGCTTGCTTCGTGCAATAGCAACACAGTCCAAGTGGATCAGCAACGGTTCCACGTATTTACGTATATCTTGAAGGACTCCTTGTCAAGCGCTGAGTATATGAGTATAACTACAGTGCCGACTGCAGCGCTACTCTGATGCGATTTCTTTGAGTGAATGACTAGAATCAACGTGCTAGGAATCGTCATCCAGAATTTCACGTGTTGCAGAGTCGAATGATTGGATATCGAGCAGTGCGACTGATTGGCTAATTCTTTAATGGTCCGAAACGGCGTTGCCGCGCGCAAACGAGGACGAGCGATATTAGCCACTCCGCTGGTCGGGCAGCTTTTGCGCTCGTTTCACCTCGACATCCAGGCCGCCGGGCCTGTTCTAGAGAAACTTTTTTTTTACCTTGGGTGTTTCTATAACTTGTAGGTGATATGGCTTCCACTGTCTTACCTGACCATCCCAGCTTGCTACTTCGACAACCGTGACTTCGGATGAGTTCTCATTGTAAACTTTTATGACAACCATCTGTCGTAGTCAACATATAGGTGAGAATATGTTCTTTCTGCGGAACTTGTGTGATTGAAAAGAGCGCAGGGTGGTTTGGTGTCACGACTGAGTTACTTGTACATCACTAGCTTGAGTCATCGAGATATATATCTCATGTTGGTGACACACCTTACAAGTCTCGCTTCGCTCGACTGATTCGAAGAGAAAATAGCTGGTCTATGCCAGCTTGTTGGACCCACGTCTACCTACTAGATTGGGTAGTTTTTATTATCTCTTTCTCAGGCGGGCTTCCCACCTGTAATTCTTTGCCATAATCTTCGTTGTTTCCCTTGCGAACATGTGCAGCATGCTTATGCAATTTTCGTAATTTGGTCAGACTGGCAATTTTCACGAAAAAAAAATTTTCCGTTTTAACAGAGGGATCTAGTTGCAATTCTTCCAGATATCAGAATTGGCACTCTTCAAAGGATGTTGGACCAAGTCATCACAACACTAGAGTTTATGGGTCAGTGATGTCCAACGACATATTTCCACATGATCATAAAGACTGCCAAGCTGAATATATTTGGGATGTTGGGGTCTGGATTTGCAACTGTCCTACCCCCTGCTATTATTTCTGAGGGTTGTGAGACGTACGGCTGCCTCTATACGTACAGCTGAATACATGTAGCCAGACAGAGAAGGTGGTGGCTTCTGTTGTCATATTGGCTGTGACTGATTTCCCCGCATAAGGCCCCATCTCGATCGAGTCACCCCCATTGCATGAAAGAGAACGTTACGAACACACCTTATGTGAGGGTGGCAAAAGGCATGTGCCTGTGTGCCTGGCAGTATGATTCAACAGCGATATTCTGCATTGACATCAAGGCCATATTATTTCTGACCTACTAGTTCCATAAAAGAAGAGGCATGCTTGCAGTCAGCCAACCTACAAAACACGACAGCTGATAATGGGTTGAGAAGTTCTATATTTTTTTGCCTGTTTACTTTGTTCTTGAATAGGTCGGCTGTCCGATCGCTGTCCGATCGCTGTCGGTGCTGTTTCTCGGCTTGTTGGGGCTGCCGTGGGCGGTGAGCCTTGCTGGGCATAGCGCCGGGCTTATCTAGCGAATGCGCTCGGGGCTCCGACGTCGAGCTAACGACGCAGTCACATTGCCGCTCTTCCCACCGCCCCTAGAGCAGCTCTCTGAACAATTTTGGCGAGCGGCGAGCAGCTCTGTCAGGGAGAGAAGAAAAGCCAATTCTCATTGACGTCTGCCAACGTCATTCTTCTTCTTCTTGCCTCGAACTCGAGCCGCTGCTCTGTCTTTATCGGATTTCTTGTGGCAATCTGCTCCGTCCGTGCGGTTGCGAACCCGCTTCTTTTGAGACTGTCGGGTTCCCCCCCTGGCTGTTCGTTCAACAATTGTCGAGAAATCCGGAGGGAGAGTTCTGCTGGGACGGCAGTACTTTTCGCTGCATTATCCTGCAGTAAGAAGATTGCTCAGACCGTGCTATAATCTGTCATAGTACGTGTTGCAGTTGATGACTCCCCAAGACGCTATACCTGACTCCTTTCCCGTCCACAGATCGTTTCAACCACGATTCGGCACGGTCATCCCATCCAATGTTTGCCAGCAATTCGGCAAATTGAAAGGCACTCTGATTAGTACCTATCCTCTCTGTCTTACGATCACCTGTGGTATTCCACAAGTGGCCCTGAGACTCCATAACCTATCAGCCTACACCGCCTATCCGCGAAATCTGATGCGATGGCTACTTCTTTGATTCCGCAGAGGTTTCGCCCCACGGGCTTGGACAACGATGCCGAACCTAGCTGGCTGAGGCGTCAAGTGACCGCCGTGCTGCAATCAGTGTCCCGTCGCGCATGCGTGCATCCAATCCATACCATCGTCGTAATTGCGCTGCTTGCCAGTACGACCTATGTTGGACTCCTCGAGGGCAGTCTCTTCGACGCATTCCGCAGCTCAGGAGATGCTACCAATCAATTGGATGTCAACTCTCTTCTCTACGGAAGTAGAAACCTTCGTCTGGGGGAGCGTACTTCATGGCGATGGCAGGTGGAAGATAAGTTGACTTACGAGGATAGTGAGGTGAGCATCAAGACCTTTCCCACCATAAGGGTTCTCTCCAGATTACTGAGAATGAAAACAGCAAGTTGCGCAGCACCTAGCACTTACGACTTTCATTTTCCCCGACTCATCCTGGAAATCCACCTCCACTGCGCCGTTGCTCGATGACATTCCTATCCCGGAAAACATTTCTGCTCGCCCGGTCCCTCACACCCCCAATCTTTTCTCTCCTTTCTCGCACGATTCGTCATTGGCGTTTACCGTTCCCTTTGATAATCTGCCCAATTTCCTCAAGGCAGTCCAAGAGATCTCCGATCCAACCGCCGAGGAGGACGCGACGGAGCAGAGAAAATGGATCATGAGGGCAGCTCGTGGGGCTGGTTCTCGTAGGGCCCTGAAGATCTGGCTATCAGATGCCTGGAGTTCCTTTGTTGATCTGATCAAGGTAGGCACTATTAGCTGTATTATCTTTACCCGTCAGCGTTCTAACATGTCCTAGCATGCGGAAACCATCGACATCGCGATTATGACCCTAGGATACATTTCGATGCACCTGACATTTGTGTCACTTTTCATTTCCATGAGACGTTTGGGTTCAAAATTTTGGCTAGCAACGTCGGTTCTCTTGTCAAGTGTCTTTGCGTTCCTGTTTGGTCTTCTGGTCACTACGAAGCTTGGTGTTCCGATCAACATGCTGCTACTCTCGGAGGGACTGCCTTTCCTTGTTGTGACAGTTGGTTTCGAAAAGCCCACCATTTTGACAAAGGCAGTACTGTCCGCTTCAACTAATGCCAAACGCCAAGCTGGTGGTGCCAATAGACGTAACGCTGGTAACAGCAACGTCCCCAATTCGCCTAAGTCGATTCAGGACTCGATCGAGCTCGCCATTAAAGAAGAAGGCTTTGGCATTGTCCGAGATTACTGCATTGAGATTGGTATCCTGGTGGCCGGAGCTGCATCTGGGGTCCAAGGTGGACTTCGGCAGTTCTGCTTCCTCGCCGCGTGGATCTTGTTCTTCGACTGCGTCCTGCTGTTCACCTTTTACACCACTATTCTCTGCATCAAGCTCGAAATCACTCGCATTAAGCGCCATGTTGCACTGCGAAAGGCTCTGGAGGAGGATGGTGTGTCTCGTCATGTCGCGGAAAACGTGGCTTCAAGCAACGACTGGCCGCAGATGGGTTCGGATAGCAGCAAGAACAACGACACCAGTGTTTTCGGGAAGAAAATCAAGGCTAGTAGTGTGTCCAAGTTCAAGATGCTCATGGTCGGTGGATTTGCTCTGGTGAACGTCGTCAATCTGTCTACCATCCCCTTCCGAAACCCGGCTCGGGGTGAGAGCTTCCCTGTCCTGTCTCGGATGTTTGCTGCGACCCCGATTGATCCTTTCAAGGTTGCTGAAAACGGTCTTGATTCCATTTACGTGACCGCAAAGAGCAACAAGCTTGAGACCGTGGTGACTGTTCTTCCGCCGATTAAGTACAAACTGGAATACCCCTCGGTACATTACGCTCAGCCGGACAACCGTGGAAGCTTTGACATTGAATACACCGACCAACTTCTGGACGCTGTGGGCGGTAGAGTTCTTGAAAGTCTCCTGAAGAGTGTCGAGGACCCCGTCATCAGCAAGTGGATCATCGCAGCCTTGACGCTAAGCATCGTCCTGAACGGGTATCTGTTCAATGCTGCACGATGGAGCATCAAGGAGCCTGAAGCAGCGAGTTCGGTTGCGAAGGCTCCTGTCGAGGAACCCAAGCCGGAGGTTGCAAAGGTTGAATACAAGGATGATGGAACCCGGAGGACCAAGGAAGAGTGTGAGGCCATGCTGAAAGAAGGGAAAGCGTCACTCTTGAACGACGAGGAACTCATCGAGCTCTCACTACGGGGAAAGATTCCAGGGTATGCCCTTGAAAAGACCATGACGGACCAACCCATCATGAGCCGTCTGGAGGCCTTCACGAGAGCAGTCAAGATTCGCAGAGCTGTCGTTTCGAGGACCCCTGCTACGTCTGCTGTCACGAGTACTTTGGAAACATCGAAGGTTCCGTACAAGGACTACAACTACACCCTCGTCCACGGAGCCTGCTGTGAGAACGTTATTGGATATCTTCCTTTGCCGCTGGGTGTGGCTGGTCCTCTTGTCATCGACGGACAGAGTTATTTCATCCCCATGGCTACTACCGAAGGTGTGCTGGTGGCGAGTACGAGTCGTGGATGCAAGGCTATCAATGCGGGAGGCGGTGCTGTTACTGTTCTCCATGGTGACGGCATGACCCGTGGTCCCTGTGTAGGATTCCCGACGCTTGCCCGAGCCGCCGAGGCGAAGAACTGGGTTGATTCAGAGGAAGGGAAGAGAATTCTCACGGACGCGTTCAACTCGACCAGTCGTTTTGCCCGTCTCCAGTCCTTGAAGACTGCGCTTGCTGGCACGTATCTTTACATTCGATTCAAGACCACGACGGGCGATGCCATGGGCATGAACATGATCTCGAAGGGTGTTGAAAAAGCGCTTCATGTGATGGCTACCGAATGTGGATTTGAAGATATGGCGACGATCTCCGTGTCGGGCAATTACTGCACGGACAAGAAGGCGGCTGCTATCAATTGGATTGACGGCCGAGGCAAGTCGGTGGTCGCAGAGGCTGTCATCCCCGGTGATGTGGTCAAGTCCGTTCTCAAGAGCGATGTCAATGCCCTGGTTGAACTCAACACGAGCAAGAATCTCATCGGCAGCGCCATGGCTGGCAGTGTCGGCGGTTTCAACGCCCACGCATCTAACATTGTTACCGCTATCTTCTTGGCGACGGGGCAGGATCCCGCACAGAATGTTGAAAGCAGCAACTGTATTACGATCATGAAGAAGTAAGTGATGATCGCTCTTTGTTCCATTTCTGCCGGGGGGTATGATCCCGCTGACTGATGATGTGTCTATAGTGTTAATGGTAATCTCCATATCTCCGTGTCGATGCCATCCATTGAAGTCGGCACAATCGGTGGCGGTACGATCCTGGAAGCGCAGTCTGCGGTGCTCGAGATGCTCGGGGTGCGCGGCTCTCATCCCACGAATCCCGGCGACAACGCCCGCCAGCTGGCCCGTATCGTGGCCGCGGCAGTTCTTGCTGGTGAACTCAGTCTGTGCTCCGCCCTCGCTGCCGGTCACCTGGTCAGGGCACATATGGCGCACAATCGGAGCGCGGTCCCTACACGGTCCGCGACACCGGTGTCGTCCGCGGTGGGCGCTGCAAAGAGCACTGCCGAAAAACTTGCCATGACGTCTGCGAAATGAGCAGAGAAGCATACAGCAGAAATAATCGAATCACGGTTTTGCCTTCCGGAGCGTGTTGAAAGACGGAGTGATTCGAGAAGAAAAAAAAACATAGATTGGCGTCTCTTTTTGTGGAAGAGTTTTTGTTGATATGTTTGACATAACGCTTGGTTGGATTGATACCTCCGCCTTATTTAATAATGGCTTCCTTTCATTTCCCTCCTTGAAGATGGAGACCATCGCAACCAAGCATATGACGGCGATGCCCTTTCCCCCCCCCCCAAACCCCCCACCGTGCACTTGTTCTGCATCACTTCGATGTGTATATTATTGCATGTCCGATATGAGGGATTCCGTTTTGAGATCTCTTGTCTCTTATTCTTGGCTGCATCATGTTATATAGTGACCTTCCACTGGAGGCATGTGCGGTCTGCATAGACGGGATTTTCCCCAGGAACACATTCATGTCCGATACTTTAATGGAAACCATGTTCTTTATTTGTTTTTTTAAGCAAAAGCGATGGATTCTTTGTGTCAACTAACTCGAAACCCGATTGGAATGGGAACACTGTGTAACAAGTACGGGGTAATTGGCTTTATATCCAGGGTTACCCCTGCTTCAGCCTCGTGGAGCCTCTTTTCCCGGCCATTCTCCATTGACATCACGGTCAATCATGTTTCACTGTCCGTAGCACTTGGGTTGCAAGAAAAGTTATTATTTTCCACTGTTCCAGGGATGCAACAACAGTTACAGCACAGATCAAAAACGTAGTTAAACCACGAAATTATTAGTTTAGCTGGTCAATTAGTTCCGTATTAAACAAAACAGGGACCTAGGAGGTTGACTAGGTGCGCTAATCTGGTCACTCCTTAACTAGATAGGTAAACTACCTGTTTACCTAAAAGTAGCTAATCCTCCGGACCTCGCAATAGGGCGGTTTATTAAATGGTTAACGTAATCAATCATCGAGCGAAACAGATCACCGAGCGAAACACCCCACCAAACTACGCGACGCGCTCATCAACTTCAACCACCAAAATGCCACGCAAAACAGCAGATTCAGCAGTTCATCAAGAGGGCCGTATCTTGCTTGCAATTAAAGCTTTCAATGATGGTCAATTTAAAAGCATACAGGCTGCTGCACAGGCATATAATGTGCCACATCCAACACTCTACCACCGCCTACGCGGGCGTACTGCACGCGTAGATGCAACACCAAACAGCAAAAAGCTCACTACCACTGAAGAATCTATGCTTGTCAAATGGATATTATCTATGGACCAACAGGGACTACCACCACGAATCACCATTGTACGAGATATGGCCAGTCTATTACTATCTAGCCGGTTAAATGCACCAGCTACTGTTGGCCAGTGTTGGGTCCGAAGATTTATCAATCGCCACCATGAGCTCAAATCCAAATATAGCCGCAGACATGATCATCAACGGGCTCTATGTGAGGATCCAAAGCTTATTAAAGAGTGGTTTCAGCGTGTTCTTGAGGCTGTACAAAAATATGGCATTACTAAACAGGATATCTACAACTTTGATGAGACTGGCTTTTCAATGGGCATGATATCAACAGCAAAGTTGTTACTGGCTCTGAATCTAGGGGCCGGCCTAAAGCAATACAACCAGGGAATCGAGAATGGGTGACTGTGATTGAGGCAATCAATGCAGCTGGCTGGGCCCTGCCCCCAATGATCATCTTTGCTGGCAAGAATCACCAATCTAATTGGTATCCAGATCTACCAAAGGGCTGGGCAATTGGGACTAGCATAATGGATGGACCACTGATGAGCTAGGGATGCTT
>NW_013563147.1:0-57787 GCF_000968595.1 Rasamsonia emersonii CBS 393.64
GCAGCTGGACGGCATAGCTAGTCAGGTTCATGCTATACGGCTTGAAGTAGTAGAAGGAGGAAATGCCACAGCCGATGACGATCCAGAAGGTCGACAGAAACCAGAAGCGGAAGGTGAGGATGGGCTCGCTGCAGCAGCCAGGTCAGTGGCCGGAGAGATAAGTTCGCCAGGGCTACTACTCTACTCACGTTGGATCATTCTCGAGGCCGACCGTCTTGGCTACCAGGGGAATGGGATAGTCCTTGAGACGCGGATCGACAAACTCGTCGTCGTCGGATGCAACAATCGCCTTGTTCAGAGGGACCTCTTTGTAGGCTGTCTCGGAGCCGTCCTCGACGTCTGGAGTTGCAGCGATGTCGAGGTCTTTTTTCTCTGGTTCTTTGGCGGCCATTTTGGCGCTGTGGGGGGACGATGGAGGAGGGAAAGAAGAAGAAGAGGAAGAACAAGAAAGAAGAAGGAAGAGGGGAGCGTGGCAGCTGCAGATCCCATGGGGAAGGCACGACCCCTGATTTATACGGTCACGCGATCGAGCATGGCGATGGCCGTTCAGCGCCTTCTCGTGCGCTTCGATAACGCCATCTCGTCGACGGACAAAGCAAGGAGACTAGCAGAGGGGTTTGCCAGCCCAGTGCCTTGGCGGGGTTGCGCTGCAGCGTCGTGAACTACATTGTCTGCTGGCAGCGAGCAAGCAAGGGGCCAGATCTAAGGTTATCGCAGTGGGTTTTGCTTGGTTCAGTCCAGCCTTCACAGCCATATTGATATCACAATATCAGAATGCTTCCACAGTCTGTCGCTGATATGAAGACGCATTGCGCATTCCATTCTAGGACTAGTCGCAAGACTGGCCTATCTTTCACATGGCCAAGTAGACGACTGCAGTGGTTGAATGGAAATGGTGTCCATTGCCGGAAAATACGCACCCACGACCGTCCGGCACCTGCCATCCGATAAGGGAGCTGGCAATGGCTAAATTCCGTTCTTAACACTAGTGAGAAGCTCGAGCCAGCAGGCTGGCACGACAGAAACCGGCCCAATGCTACCCCATGCGCATGAAGATGGCCTTTGTTTCGTTCTCCTGCGGGATTTGGTCGTTAGTCCACCTGCCCTAAAAAGAATTGACAGCCGCTAAGTGCGGAAAATCAGAAGGCCGAAGCGAGGGTAGGACAAACACTAGCACTTCTCCCTAAAAATAGCTGACAGAGCTCGATAGGTATATACACATCTCGACATTGGCGCTGGTGATGGCATCATACTGGGTAAAGGTAGCATCGGATGAGAGGGTTGCATTAGAACAAAGACAAAATAAATAAATAAATTCTTCCGCAATTCTGTGTTAATTAGTCTTCATAGTAGCAAAAATTGAACTTTAAGGATTCCTCTGCGCGTGGACACTCTGGCCCTTTTATATATGTGCTGAATGAGTCACTCGTATTATCGGGCGCACCACGATCATTGTCTAATTAGTCCGCACTCGGGTTGGTCCTCTCGTATTCTGTGCTAAACCTGCCTTTACTGCAGATAAAAGCTAAGAGAATGTGATGTGTGTGGCTTTTCAATCCGCCAATGATCCGTAAATAAAAGAGCAACAGCAACAACATGAACGCGTAATTCCTTCTCTTATCGTTGCTGTTAATATTTTCTCCGAAAGTAACTTTGTTCACATCTTGGCTATATCTTGGTTAAAGTCAGTTTTTAAGTTAGTGCACCTCAACTCAATTTCTTCGAGTATTACATTAATACAAACTACCCATCATTTTTATTTATTTCTTCTATTCAGACTAGTTTTTTATACTAGACAAACTCAAAGTGTGAGGACTTATATGGTTACTAACAAATATGGTTACTGACGAACTTGGGGAACTCTCTCTTCTTTTCTTAAACGACAATGACGAGCAATTTCGTGACTAATAACCAAGACTCCATTCAATGATTACCTGAGAATATCAAACTCTGGACACAGACAAATTTAGGCAGAAAGACTCTATATATACCAAAATTCTCTCTCTCGTTGGGATTAATTAATATCCCCTTCTTCGTTTTGGATACGGGTTGCTTCTCGCCGGCCCCGTTCACTCGGGCTTCCTACCATACACAACCCAACTAAAAGTAGATAGTTAGTTAGTGAAACCTCAAGGTAGAAAATAAAAATGAATATCAAATAATCGCCGACTTACAAGTCCATCACTGCATGGATCTTACGGTTCTGGATATCCCTCCGTGCTCCAGCAGCAAGAACTTTGACTTCCTCGGGCTTCCATGATTCATGTCTGGTCAGCACGGCCATGGCAGCGGCCTCGAAACCTTCCGAGACTACGACGCAAAGCCATGCCCCGATTTCTTTCTGCAGTCGATGCGATTCGAGTTAGTATAGTTTTGAAAGAAGAAAATAAAAGAGAGAGAGAGAGGAAGTGAATAGAAAGTAAAACGTACATAATATGGATCTTTAGGCCAGACACCCATCGGCACAGGATATTTCCGAACATGGATGTCCACAAACCCTGCTTCTTCAAACCATTCTTTAAAGTGTCTCCCCGGACTTGCAGGATACCCTGCTTTCTCATAAGCCTTTACAATTTCTGCGTAGTACTTCTGAAGTCCCGTGCCCCCAAGAGTTCCATCCTCAGACCTGATCCGTGCATCCCAGTCCTGAAACTCTACCTAGCCCCCGGGCTTAGTGCATCTAATTGTCATATTAGCGGAAGCTTAGCTGGTAAGTTAGATAAGTGCCTTACTTGTAGCATTCCTGTATCACCTTCTTGAAATTCCTGATCGAGTGGCCTAGATACCGGGCATGGATAAAGTCAAACGGAGTGTTCTCATATCCCCAATCGGATTCGATATCATCGACCACAAATTTCAGATTGGGTGGAACCCTTCACAGGCACTCAGCACTCTTTATCAGTAAGAGTTTCACAGAGAGGAGGGGTGCAACTAACATGGACGGCTGAATAGGACTCAGATCATTACCAATGACCTGAAGGAGATGTCTTAGCAGATGCCGTTTCTCTCAGGCAGGATGCTCACCTCTGCAGAAGGATATAGATCGGCTGCAAAGCAGGTAAGTCTCCGGCAAAAAATGGAAAGCTCCATTCAAACTGCTTACCAAAATCAATTGCCCATATCCCCGTCCCAGTCGCAATGTCAAGGACTCGCTGTGGGGATGGTCCAATAGGCGCAAAAATGGTTTCCTTTCCATCATTTTCAGATTCAGCTCATGGGCCATGTCCAGGCGATCAGACTCTTCTTCATCATTTGGTAAGAGGTAACCTAGTAGATATTTAATTAGTAAGGATGCAGAATTTTTAGGAATTTCCTGAAGATCTCACTTCCATCGCGATAAGCGTGGTAACGCCTGCCATTTTCAACGCGGTAATCCACCACAGAGGAAGTCAAGGAAGTGCTGTAGGTCGAGCTGCACGAGACGTCAGTCATAGCTGCATCGTTGTCAGTGGCCTATGATCCGTTAGAAATTATGATCGTTATAGAGATGATATTGGATTGCTTTTGCGAACCTGAGCATCCACTTCAATGGGAGGTTGACTGCTTTGATCATTGGGCCCAGTAGGCTCATTTTGTTTCGGAGATCCACTTCGTTTCGGAGATTGACTTTGTTTCGGAGACTCACTCTGCGCTGGAGTTTCTGCCATGGTAAAGTTGCGTTCTGGTGACAACAATACCTGAGTCAAAAGGAAAAACCCTGGCAGGGGGTCCTGGATGCGCGATGCGAATTCGGCATGATTGGGAAGAGAGAGACAGCTGCAATCGAATTGCTACTCTTATGCCCTTGTCTTCACCGTTAGTCAGGCGCTGGCCTGGCCAAGACTGGTCGCAGCAGTCCGTGTGACTTGCAACGGCAATTTTGTGTCTGAGAATGCGCCGAGCTGAAAGTGGAAACGAGCTACCGCCTCCGTCTGTCCACGGTGTGTAAACGGTTTCTCCAGCTAGCTGACAGCCCGCCGGCTGACTGGCTAGGCGGACAGGCTGCAGAATCCGATCGGTCGGTTTCTCAACGGCTGTCTCATTTAGCTGGATTCCCGGGGAACTACCGAAACGGTGAGGAGTTGGAGGAGTAGACTGTACGTTGCAAGAGTCAGCCTGTCATCGTCGAACATGTGTGTGTATTATCATCGCTGGCAAGACTCTTTTGCAGGACTTGCACAACAAGCTAGTCAGAGACTATGGACGTTCATCATTACCATACCAGACAAATTGGGGCCTTGAAAACCGTCGATCAACCGTTTACCGACCGTTGATCAAAATCGACATTAGAAAAAAGTCCCCCCTCCATAAACTACCCGTTTATTAAAATCTACCATTTATACAAATCATCAGTCAGAACTGCGTCATACACTGTCACTGCTCGCCTGTCACGTACCTCTCTGAGAATATCCCAACAAAAAATTTTCGTAACTTCAAGCACATGACCTCCAAGACAGATCAATAAATCGAACGACTGATTATAATCTAACTCTTAAGTGATTATAGGGACTAAACCAAATACTAGATCGACTATAAGCCAAGAAGACACTGGACGGAAGCTGAAGCACCGCTAAGTGCTGTTTATCGTAACATGAATCACAAACAAAACATAGCAAGACGTACGAGATCTAGCTCAAGCAAAGGACCACTTCGAAAAGCCCACTGCGAGATAACGCTGACGACTCCTCTTTCGAGTCTTCGACACAGCAGCAACAACGCCGGCAGTGGTTTTAGCCTTGTGGAGGAATAGTCTAGTCCCGAACATCAATTTCAAGGGCCTGATAATAGTGGAAGTAAGCAGAAATAGACCCCGAAGGCGTCATCGATACTGACGATGTTTGAGTTTCCATACTTAGTAAGTAGATGTCAGTAAAAAATTACATGAATTAAAAAAGTCAATCTAATCTGATAAAACGACAAAGAGACAACACGATTCTAACGCGACTAACGCGCAACCTTCAGTGCCGAAAACTGACAGTCTACCATTTCCCACGCCAGCCATATAATGCTAGGCATGAAATTTTTAATTTTATATTATGTGCAATTATGTCTAAGTATATCATACTGGATAGAGATATGGATGAGTCATCAGCCACGTGCGAGCGGCATCCCCCCTCAGCGTCCACCAATCACGATTCGCTTCAGCGATTAGATACGCGTGATTCGGACGTTTCTCCGACTGTCGATAGTGGAATAGCTTATCATTTATTCATTCTTTTGTTTACAGAATTTCTGGTCTCGCAGACCACACATATACAAACGCAGAATGCAAATGGAATTGCCGTGAAATAAATAAATAATGTACGATGCTCTCTAATCTGGTGTCTTGATGTCTGGTTATGAGTCTGAGTTCTACTAGCGGGTGTCGCCTTTTCTTATCTCGCCTACTGTTTCTCCACCTAACAGTCGTCCTACATTTTTAAATTTGGCTAGGTATATATCACTGTCGCATGGTTCATTGAATAGGACGAGCGAGTGACGATCTCAACGACATACTGAATATATGACACTCGTGGAATAAGATGACGGCCGAGACGATTGTCGTGATAGGGTAGGGCGACTGGCTCATCTCTGCCAAGCGGTATTAATATACAGCATGTTGATCCTGACTACAGCGCCGGAGTGCTGGGCCTCTCGACCGCACTCGCCATCCAGCAACACCTCAAGCCCGGCCAATCGCTCCTCATTGTCGCGCGCGAGTTCCCCAACACCACCTCGATCAACTACGCCTCGCCCTGGGCCGGTGCCCACTACCGCCCCGCCCCCGGCAAGTCTCCCCAGGTCGTCAGGGAAGCTCGGTGGGCACGGCATACCTACGACATCTTCCAGAAGATCGCCGCCGAGGAGCCCGCGGCCGGGGTCGAGTTCATGGAAGGCATCGAGCACTTCGAGAATCCGCCGCAGGAGTATCTCGACGCGATCCGGGACCCGGACAGCGCGTATGCCCACCTTGGCGACAGCCTCCGGGAGCTGAGCCCGGCTGAGCTGCCTGAGGGCGTGAAATGGGGGATCCGCTACTGGGCGTACTGCATCAATCCGCCCGTGTACTGCGCGCATCTGCTGCGCAAGTTCATCCTCCGAGGCGGCCAGACCAAAGAGTACACGCTGGCCAGTCTCCTGGAGGCGTTCCACCTGGCGAGCAACGTGACGACGGTGGTGAACTGTTCCGGCTTGGGATTCGCGGATCCCAAGTCGTTTATCATCCGCGGTATGCAGTTGACGTCACAACTCCTCCCTCGTTTCTGCATGAACATGCTTTCCTCTAACGACTACGATCTACAGGCCAGACTTGTCTCGTCCGCAATCCCTCCCGCACGACCGTCACACGGCAAAACGCCGACGGCTCGTGGTCCTTCTCGATCCCGCGGCCGCTCGAAGGAGGCACCATCATCGGCGGCACCAAGCAGCCGCACGACTGGAACCCAGAACCGCTGCCAGAGATCCGGGCCACGCTGCTCGCCAACGCCGCCAAATGGTTCCCCTTCACGCCGGAAAGCAACGGCCAGTTCGACGTGATCCGCGACATTGTCGGAAGACGACCTGCGCGGGAAGGCGGCGTCCGGTTGGAGGCAGAGACGGTCAGCGTGGTGGGGACGGACGGCCAGACATCAAACCGGGTCGTCGTCCATGCCTACGGTGCTGGCGGACGGGGGTACGAGATATCCTGGGGCGTGGCGGAGGATGTGAAAGGGTTGCTGCTGGAGCGGGGGGTGTTGCAAGAAAGGGCTGCATTGTAGAGTCGGTGAAAAAACGAGGTATTGATCGCTCAGAATAATACTTTGGTTCCAGCTCCGTCATCACTTAAAACTCAAGTGTGATGTCCGCCTATACATTGCTAGTCGTGTGCTTAGTCGCCACATCGGGATGCCGTGCATCTATGGAGTATACTTGTACGCACCGCAGCTGTAGATGAAGAGATGATGCATCTCAAAATACCAACATACTTGCATTTTAGTCAGATTCATACTAGCTAGAATTATACTATAACTATCATGATTGATTGATAAAGTAACTGGCACTCTGCACTGTGCAGAGATATTATATTGTAGGCTTACGCGCACGGCCACATCGCTTTTGCCACACCCGTAGCAGCCAAACATCGCCGCCGTCCAACGCGTTCCCCGCCCTGGGTGGACGACCCAGACTCGTCCACGGCCAAAGTTCAACTTCCACCACCGTTCTGACACACCTTTCCGTACAGTTCAAATTATTACTTGTCTCTCTACGTCCACGCAACCTTGCTTCCATCACATCCCAGAATACCGAATTGCACTGTCCCTCACCTGATCGAAGCACAACTAGACCGCCAAGATGCCGCCCAAAAAGGGAGCGGAGCAACCCAAGAAAAAGAAGCAAACGGTCGAGGACAAGGTGCGTCCTTCCAGCCGTCCACCGCACGACCTCTGCGACAAAATGGCTGACTTGAGATGACTGGTGACAGACCTTTGGTATGAAAAATGTACGTCGAGTCGAAAAGTGACCATCTGGCATGCGATGCTAACGCAGAGCGACAGAAAAAAGGTGGCGTAGCCCGGAAACAGATCGCCCAGCTGCAAGCCCAGGCCAAGAACAACAAGAGCGCCGAGGAGAAGCGGAAGGAAGCAGAGAAGGCCCGGCGAGCGGCGGAGAAGAAGGCGGCCGAGCAGGCCCGGAAGGAGGCGGCGGAGCTGTTCAAGCCCGTGCAGACACAAAAGGTGCCCTTTGGCGTCGACCCCAAGACGGTGCTGTGCGTGTTCTACAAGCAGGGCAATTGCGACAAGGGCAACAAGTGCAAGTTCAGCCATGACCCGAGCGTGGAGCGGAAGTCGGAGAAGAAGGACATCTACCAGGACACGCGCGATCTCGACAAGGAGAAGCTCAACGACACGATGGACAAGTGGGACGAGGAGAAGCTGCGCAAGGTGGTGCTGAGCAAGCACGGCAACCCGCGCACGACGACCGACAAGGTCTGCAAGTACTTTATCGAGGCGGTCGAGAATAAGAAGTACGGCTGGTTCTGGACGTGTCCGAACGGCGGCGACAAATGCATGTACCGGCATGCGCTGCCACCGGGGTATGTACTGTCGTTTCTCTTGCTGTCTGGGCAGCTGGACTAACGGACAACAGCTTCGTCCTCAAGACTAAAGAGCAGAAAGCCGCAGAAAAGGCGGCGATGGAAAATTCGCCTCTGAATGCGCTCACCCTGGAGGACTGGCTCGAGTCGGAACGGCACAAGCTGCAGGGCCCCCTGACGCCCGTGACCCCGGAGACGTTCGCGGAATGGAAGAAGAAGCGTCTGGACAAGAAGGCGGCGGAGGAAGAGGCGCGCAAGATGAAGGAAGCGACCGGTCGGATGCTGTTTGAGAGCGGCAACTGGCGTGCGGAGGACGACAGTGACGGCGAAGGCGAGCGCGGCATATGGAATCTAGAAGCGCTGCGCCGGGAGACGGAGCGACTGCGCGAGCAGAGGGAAGAAGAGCGCCTTGCGAGGATGTACGGTGGTGGCAGCAGTACCACCGACGCTGCAGGAAACGAGACCAGCGAGGCCGTTGCCCAGGAGGGCGCAGGATGAAAAAATACGCAAAAGTATATTTTATTTATTCTGATTTCCCGCATTTGATGATTACGAGCCAAATAATACCATACCATACCACTGATAGATTTTCTACGCAAGGGCAGGCAAGGCAGGTAAAGCAGGGCAGGGCAAGGGCAGCAAAAACGAAGCATTTCACATTCATTTATTCTGATTTTCATGGGACGGGACTCTTCCTGGGCTAGGGGAGAGAAATGATGGCATGCATGGCATGGATATGCCATCAGACTTCTCTCACAAACCATTGTTTTTGAGGTTTGGTTTGATTCGACAAAGGTATAATTTTTTTTACCTTTGGGCTTGTCTGTGTGACTGTCTGTTTGTATAGTACTGCGTACAAACAAAGACAAAAGTGTTCGATATGGCAGATCTGATTGTTCTGGTCTGGTGGGCAGACAGACAAAATTACAGACTAGAGAGGGAGAAGAAGCTTGCTTGCTTGCTTCTCTCACCAAATACAATACTGTCAGATGATATGATATGTATGATACCATAAAGTGCTAGCAAATTCACTATTCTTCAATTCGAGACAACAAGCTTAAAATACCTCCATCCTAGCTAGATATTAGCCTGTCGACTCCCTGAGCTCGCGCGATCAGGTGATTAGTCTGGTCAAATTGCAAGAGTCACTAATTACATTGACTGTTTTGTTCTACACCAGCTGCGAGGAATGTCAAATACCTACCTAGATACCTAGGTACCTACAAATCGTCATCATCTTCAATAGTACTACCATCGTAGATGGCATATTGTAGCAAGAACGATGGGATCTCACTCTGGGTTGCCGCCCGTCATTCCATTCCAGTCAATTCAATTATTTAGAACAGAGATTAATTACTACTCTTTCTATCCGCATGCGCTGTGTCTGCAGATAGATTTTAAGAATGGTAACAACTTCACAATTTGGTGGTATTCACCACATTGATCTCACGAGTATTGGTACGCCGAATCACTGTTATGTTTTCAAGGAAACCATGGGACGACGGCAGTCATCAACATTCACTTCAATTCACTTTTGCCTTGGACAGTCTCTGCCTTCGCAAGCTTCACAGAATTTTCTTTATTAGATTATTGCCACCAGTCAGCCCGACCTAGGTCTTGGTTAGTCTGTTAGCTTGTCTCCCATATATAAACGTCTTCCCCAGAATCTTCTGAGCTGCTGCCTTGAGACTCAGCGCGACGATACGATGTCAGCTACTTCAACTCGACGTCGATCCCGCCGTCTGGCGCATAGATCTCCTTCACCTTCACCGGCAATAATACCAGAGCTTCTTCCTGCACGACGTCGACGCCGCCGGGTCGAGCCACAGTCAAGAAGCTCATATTCACATTCACATCATCGAGACCCTTCACGCACAGAGTAGTCCCCCTCCCCTTCCTCCTGTTGGGTCAAGGCTTACAGCTCGCTCGCTCCTTCGAGACGTGCACATTTTCGACAATCAATCTCCCCCAGAGCAGATCGGAGGACTCCATCTCACAAGGGGCATTTCGAATCAGCTCTTGTATGACATGGTAGCCATCCTGATCGGATCCATGCCCAGTGATGGCAATGATGATGCCTGGAGTCTACAAAACGAAGAAAAGCAGATAGTACCAAGAGACAACAATTCTTTACAGCCTGGGAGGTACTATATCGTCTCGGAGTGTGAGGGGATCTTCTTCTTTCCTACAGGAAACTCTTGATCATGATGCTGAAAGATATATCTGATCTAGTACCTATCAAACTCACAAGCGAAACCGCCCTCACCAGAACAAGAAGTAAACCGTCCTCCGCATCGACGGAGCAGGCATTCGCCAATGCCATACGCGACCGTGATCGTGGGTGCATCATTGCAAAAGTCCAGAACCATCCCGTCAACATCCAAGCCGGAGTCTGGGACAGATTCGAGGCAGCGCATATATTTCCACTTGCCTACTCCGGTCTTTGGAACACGCTAGGCTTTGATCAACATATCACTATTCCAGGACCGGATGGCGACAATATTAACTCTGTGCAAAACGGTATCCTTCTTGGAGCTCACATACACGCCCTGTTTGATACTTATGCGTTCTCTATCTCTGCGAAGGTACAGTACAATACAACTATATTCTCTTTTGTGAGATATCATTATCACTAATAATCTTTGTTCATAATAGCACGGCTACAAGGTCATCTCCTTCCGCCCAAACATAGACAACATCGCAGGAACCTTTCTCCCTGGTGCATCATCATTCCTCACGAACCCCAACCGCCCTCCAGACGCCCTCCTAGACTGGCACTCCCGTCAGGCAGTGCTGACGAACATGAAAGGGATGGGGGAGCCTTGTTTCGAATCGGACTTTCCGCCCGGATCGAATATGGTTGGTCAGATCTTGAGAGGGCCGAAACCTGGAGAGAGAATGGAGTTTGAGCTTTTTATGAGGATGAGGCATGTCGCGGATGGTTGATAGTGAGGTATAGAATAAGAGAAGAGAAAAGAGAAAAGAAAAGAGAGGAGGAAGAGGGTGCAGTGCTGGATAGAATAAGTGACTGTACTGTGCATACATGCAGTTTCTAATAATTACTGACTATAAAGATCATACTGATCATACTTATTACCAACCTGATAATGCAAGTTCAAGACAGCGTTGATTACTAGAACAGGAAGAATAATACGTAGATTTTCTGCTCCATAGATAGGTAGGTAAGTAGCTCTACATGGTGATCAGATAAGTTCATAATTGATCAATTAATCAAAAAAAATGAAATGAAATTCATGCTTAGGCTAGACTAGCTCTGGCTGGTATCCTTATCATATCATATCATATCATTATCCTCATTCATTATTTTATTATGATACAGAAACAGAAACAATCGTAAATCCGTCCGTCCGTCCGTCCTCGTCGTCCGTCATCCGTCAATCAATCTGCCGTACACATATGTCCAAGACAACGAAATGAAATGACAGGCAGAAAGCAGGTACCTAACTAACTAACAGGGGTATAATAATAGTAGCAATAGCAATAGCATAGTATAGCATAAACAGGGATTGCCTGCACCATTCTCCTCCCATCAACTCGTCCTGTCGGTCGACTGCAGTCCCACTCTGCGTCGGCTACAGCTTCGTCCCCTCTCGCCCACTATCGCTGAGCCGGCGAGGTGTCAACCTGTCCGTCGCTGACCCTGCCGTCGCCGGTCCTGCCGTGCTCGGCCCCGAGCTGGCAGATCGCAGACCCGCCGTCGTCGTGCTCGTGCGGCTGTCGCCCGTCGACCCAGCCCGGCCCTGGTGCAGACGCGGATTCATCAGCCAGTGGATCTGCATTCGGATGCTGTTGACCGCCGCGTTCGTGTGCGCCATGTCTTCCTTGAGCCGGAGGCTCTCGTTCATGATCGCCATGCTGGCGCGCGCGTCCAGATCCGAGATGGCCACCGACAGTCGTGATACCTCCTCCCGCAGCGACTCGTGCAGCGACAGCAAATACGTCATCGCATTCGACGACGACAGGTTCGATGACCGGTCGATCGCCGAATCCGACGCCCGCGGCTGAGACGACGACCGCGAGCGACTTCGCCCCCGTCCTCCTGGCGAGCTTCGTCGCCCGTCTCGTCCGTCCTGGAGGAACCGGGCGCTTTCGACCAGCGTGGAGCGGATGTTGGCGATCCCGTCCTCGAGGATCTCGTTTCGCTGCCTCAGCTGCCGGATCGTCATGTCGAGTGCGTCGATGCGCGAGTTCTGGGCCTCGATGTACGGTCCGATCGTTACCAACGGGCAGCTCCGTTCGTGGATGGTGAGATCAGCCCGTTTGAGTTTGGCACTGCAGCCGTACTTGGACGCCTGGCACGGGTGGATGGCTTCCGGACAGGTGTCGATGTGCTCTGCCAGGGCGTTGCGGAAGACCACAGCCTCGCAGTCGGGGCATGTCGTTCGCAGACTCGGACAGAGCTCTTTTCGATGTTCCTAACCACGTTTTAGTTCGCCGCAACTGACTGCGACTGAAAGAATCCACCCACCTCTAAATCCTGCTCCATCACATCCTCCTCGCAGTCCTCGCACCGGAAGAGCGTATGCATGCACCGCCGCTCCGAACTCATGTTCTTCTTCCGGGTCTTTTTCGAGCACGTCGGGCTCGGGCAGTCCAGCAGCTTGTACTCGCAGTACTTGTCGACATGGGACTGAACGTGCCCCCGAGGCAGGATTTCCTTGCAGCCCTCGCTCGAGAACGGACAGCGCACGCGGACATCATCGCACATGTTGATCAGCAGGCGCGGGACGTTCATGAAGATGTCCTTGGTGGGGGCGCGGCAGGTCGGACAGGGAAAGTCGTCCGGGCCAGCGGCGGCGGAGGTGATGGCAGAATTCAGACATTTCTGGCAGAAGACATGGTCGCACTGCAGGCGAACGGGGCGGATAAAGGGACAATGGCAGATGGGGCACATCAGATGCTCGTCGTAGCTGGAGACGTAGTCGAGCGCCCGCAGGTCGACGGGCTCGTCGACCCCGCGATCAGGATCCATGTTGAGCTGCAGCAGCTCGGCGAGGTTCATGGCGAGGGGCCGGGAGTATCACCGCTATAAGTATTTCTCAGCAGAACGGCTCGTGCGAGGTCCCCTGTGGATGTGTTCCCTCACTCGAGGGAGGACGGGCGCGGATTGGAAGCAGGGTCGGTGGCTGAAACGAATGCTGCCGATCGCCTGCACATTCCCGGGGGAGAACTGAAAGGGATGTCGTCTGTCAGATGATGTAGAGAGAAAAGCAGCCGACGATGGGTTGTTATTTTGGGTCGATCACTGCCCGGCGACGATTGATGGTAGGTGAAGAGGGGTCGGAGTCGGCGGTCGATGCCGCGGCTCCCGGATCGAGCCTCGCCAGGCCGCCAGCGCCAGCCAGCAGCCAACTCCGACTCACGACATCAGATTGCTTCCATCGTCCATCTCCATCTCCAGATCTCGTCCATCTGGAGGCACGGAGCATTCCATCGTCTGCTCCTCCACATTTTCAGCCACGATCCTGAGCCACACAGCGGGCTGCTGCGCCTCGTTTCAGATCTGCCGCCCGCACTCCGATCCAGCTGGCAGATCCGATCTCCCATGGTCCAGTCGGCGTGCTTCTGCTGCTGCGTCTGCTGCTCTGAATCTTGTGCATTCCTCGGGAGATCCGTTCCGTTGCCACGCCGTGCCCTCTGTCAGGAATAAAATCTCCAATCGAGTCCATTCTTCACTGATCCGCCATGACCGCCAATCCGTCTCAGCTCTTCCTCCTTGCAGACCACATCAAGCTGTCGCTGCTGGAGCGACAACGGGCCATCTCGCTGAATCTCGAGCCCAACACCCAGGATGGGGAGATCTCGCGGTCCCTGGACTCCTTGCGGGAAGGCATCGAGGCCGTCGAGGCCGAGCACGCTCGGCTGGAGGCCGCCAACGACAGCGAGGCCGCCGCTCTGAAGGACCAACTCAGCCAGCTGCGCACGCAGTTCCAGGACCTTTCGGCGCAGTTTCACAGCAACAACACGCCCAGCGATGCCACCAAGACGCCCAATGACCCGGCGCTGGGCCCGGACTTTGCGAACGCAACCCGGGGCCCGACGCCGGCGCTCCAGCACCCGGTGCCGCAGCATCCAGTATCCAAATCGGTGCGCTTCACAGACGCTGCACCGGACGGTGATGAAGATGACGAGTACGAAGCTAACCGCGCGGCCCTGCTGCAGCCCTACCGCGACTCGCCGTCGCCGCAACGGGTCGACCCGTCGAGCCTCACGAACCAGCAGATCCACGAGCACCACGCGCAGATCCTGCGCGAGCAGGACGCCCAGCTCGACCAGCTGGGCGAGTCGATCGGCCGGCAGCACCAGCTGAGCATCCAGATCGGCGACGAGCTCGAGGGGCAGATTGCGCTGCTGGACGACGTCGAGGCGCACGTCGACCGGCATGCCACGCGGCTGGACGGGGCGCGACGGCGACTGGACAGGATCCGGCGGAGGGCGGGGGACAATTGGAGTTTGATGACGATTATTGGGTTGATTATTGTGCTGGTGATTCTGATTGTGATATTGAAGTAGCGTACTCTGTCTAGGTAGGTTGTTGCGGCGTTGGCGTTCTACACATCCTTTTCCTTTACTTTCTTATTATTACTCTCCTCGAGCTATATATCCTGTCTATACTGTGATACGGACATGAGCTTATTCTTGCTTGGCGGTTTAATTGGCGTTATGGATCGGCAGGTGGATAGGATGGATAGGGTAGGATAGGATACTCGATCGATCGAATCGTATTGTATTGCGGTTCCGTTTCTTGATTGATATCCTAGTTAATTAAACAGGGAATTGGACGGGAATTGGAACTGGAACTGGAATTCAGGACCAGTGCAATTGATTGATATATATGAAATTCAACTCAACCCCAACACCGGCATATTCCCCTGCGTATTCCCCTCCATCTTCTTCCTCTCCTTCTCCTTCTCAAAATCCACATAATAGCCCCCATCCTCCTGACTCATCCCTAATCCAATCCCAATCTCTCCACGATCAGCTTTCACCTATTCCCACCAAACAACCAACCATCAGCCAGAGTCCTCAACAAACACATATTTATCCCTGTAGGGATAGTGTAGTGCTTACATTCGCCTCACTATTACTAGCCAACTCCGGAATCCATTTCCCTTTTCCTTGCGTCCTGACGCTCTGCAGCACGTGGTCTTTGCTGGCTTGGTATTCTTTGTCGATGTCTTCTCTGTCTGTTGACACCACACCTTTATTAGGTGCTACTCTTTTAGAATGTGTGTTTGGGGGGTTGGAACGTACTTGTATCGCTCTCCTTCAGCGAGGATCTAGCTGGTGTACTATGGAAGAAGGAGGAGGAGGTACTCGTAAGTCCTCTGCAACGGATAGGAGTAATAAGTGTAGTGGCCGCTCTTAGGAAGGGAGATGTCAAGAAGCTGGGCATATTGTCCACTTCTGTCACAAGAACAAGAAGATATATATCGTGTACAGTGTAAATATATTAATTAATAGTCAAGAGCTGGCTGTTATCTGTTTGTTAGCAACCTGAAAATAAATAAAATAACAGGATGTGAGGCGTGTTTGTCTTCGGAAATGAGATCATTTCAATAGCAATAACAAGCAATCAATCAGGTAAGACATGATGCTGGAATTCACTCACCTAGCAATTCCACTATTATCCTCCTCCGTCTAGTTGATCTGGTCGAATCAATCAATCGAGAATATAAATATAAATATAATATCATAAACATACGACGAAAGATAAGAGAGAAAATATTCATTATATACGCAGATAAAATCTATCAATCGATCAGATGAACACCATCCTCTCCACTCACTCCACTCCCACAGTTCCAATGGATGTCAATGATATACAGATTTACTCCTAACAGTCGTTGGAGCTTAACAAATCAACAAACCTGATTGGTCTCTCCGGAGAGGAAAGGAATATGACGATGACGTCATGACGACGAAAGCAAATCGCTTTCATGAAATAATAATAAATTAATCAACTTATTGTCTGCCTATTGAGAATGAGATATACGAAAGAGATACGATACCATTTACGGCTATTACTCAATATGGATATCAGCTAGCCGACTACAATTTACTCCGTACTCGTTGTAAGGGTTTCTGAACAGCAATTTATGCTAGCAATTTATGCTCTGGCTACTCGATATACAGTCAGGCCAGAAAAGTTATCAACAAAAGAAAAGTGAACGGAAAAAGGAACGAATGCAACAGCCAATTCATGCATGCAATGCAATATCAGCAAGAACAAAACAAATCACAATGATACAGCCGGTATATCAAACAAGAAGCGATTTTGATAGATTCGGTATATGGCTTTATGAACCCCCCGGTGAACTCCACATTCCTCGGACCTTCATAGACCATTCAAACCGAACGACCACGTGACCGGTGGTCAGAATCTTCCCCCAAAACCACAAAATAAAAAACATGAATCGAAAACAAGCGAGGGCCTGGTCCGTTGCCCAGATATCAAGACAAGATAACACAACCCAGCAATGCAGACATGTATCGTTTCCGCCGTCTAGATCCCAAATCACAAACAAAGCCATTCCGCCCCAGACGCAACCCAGTGATTTAAAAAGAGGATATTTCAAAAAGAAAACAACATCGTAGAGGTTGACATCCCACACACATATCGAGCCCAAATCGCCAAGTAAACCAAAACGGGAACTCCAGACACAAGAGGCATGCGCTGTGAAAAACAAAAAAAAAAAGAAAAGAAAAGAAAAAAAAAGTCGCTGCGCTTTCTATACACCGTCGCAGCGGTCATGCACCAGGCCGAACAGATTTTTTGGTATTCTTTCCCCCCTGATCCGAAAAAAAAAGACCAAAAAAAGGTGATATCACATCTCCAAAAAAAAGGTTAGATGCAAGAAATGATAACGCATGCGCCGTCGCCGACGATGAAAGAAAGTTTTTTTCTTTTTTTTTCGTGTCGCACTGCAAGAACCATCCGCCGGGGTCTAGAAAAACAACAAGAAAGATGAAAAATTGTCGTCGTCGTCGAAGTATGTACAGACATTATTTTTCTGGTCGTATAATAAAACCGTGCTAGGACCCGTCGAGACCGATTTTCAGGCCGGACGTCGAGAGAAGAACGAATCCCCCGGCATGATGCAGATGGCGCAGGCGACAACGGAAGAAACTTAAAAACACAAGGCATGCCTATGGAAAGGAGACCGCTTGGCACTTGCACGACTGTGGACCAGTCGCACTCACCACCGACGCTGGCCGTTCTGCATCATGCCGGGGGAGATGGAGTTGGGTGGGCTGGACAGGGTCGCGCCAGTCTGCGGGTTGACAATCGGAATGACTTTCCGCGCGCGGGTACCAGCCGGCTGCTGAAAGGTAGGTTGATTAAAATTACTGTTCATGGCGGCCGAAGAGACATTATTGAGGTAAGGGTTGGCAGAGGCGCCTGGCGAAAGAGAGATGGTCGGGGTGACTTGTTGCGCGGGCTGGATCTGGTGCTGCAGGGGAGACGAGTCAGGTGACCCGCTGGATAGGGACGACCGATCCGAGGCGGAAGAATGGATCGAGAGCAGCTGCAAAAACCGTCAGCATCGCCGTCCACAACGAGAGTCTCCGGGGCGAAAACGCTGGATCCGGGGCTGGGTTCACGCACATCATCCTCCGTCAGCAGGTTGGGACAGAATTCCAAGTCGTCGTCCAAATCAAACGACCGACCCGCCTCGAAGCGCAGACGGAAGGCCGTCACCGTGGGCGCTTCCGCCAGCTCCCTCATGCTCTTGACACCGCGGAATTGCCGTTGAGTGTTCTGGGAGGCCATGCGAGGCCCTCTCCGCGAGCGGCCGCCGTGGTGGTTGGTTGACGGCAGATGGGCAGCCTGCGCGGCATGGTGCTGTTGTTGCGCTTGCTGGTGTCCGTAGAAGTAGGCCGACATGGTGACGAGACGATGGGGAAAAAAAAAAGGCGGTCTTGATTCAGGCACAGATACGGAGCAAAAGCGGAGCTAGATCGACATTCAAAAGCTAGAGACGGAAGAAGGAGCGGACGAGGTTGGGCGAAGTCAAGAATCGTTAGATGGCGAAGAAAAGATATATAGAACAAGAAAAAGTAGTGGAAGGAGAAAACAGAGGGAGAAGAAGAGAAGATCAAAGGCGAAGGTGGGAAAATACAGTGGCAGTGACAGCGGTGAAGGTGGGTTGTGCGGGATGGGAAAAGAATCGATGGCGGGACGGCGAGGATAGAAGAGGGCCGGGTTGGGGAGAAGGAGAGGAAGAGAGGCGGCCGCGAGAGGCGACGGGGAGGGGCCCGTCGGCGAGTGGGGATGCGCTGCGCAAGGGCGGTAGCGTTCTCCGAATCTGGACACGGCAATACGGGATTGCGCTCTGGGTCGGCGGCGTTTCGCTGCAGGAGGCTGTATTGTTACCGTCACAGCGGACCACGGCGCCGCCGGCACTGCCAATCAGGGATGGCCTGGGCTGGCCGAGCGTGCAGCTGCGCCAGTGGCGGGCCAGCCCGGCTGGCCGCTAGTGCCGCAGCTGGCCAATCGCACGCGGCCGTCCTCCAGGCCGGTGGAGCCTGTATTGTCAGCGGCCAATCCTGGCGCAGGGCCGGCGGCTGCTGGCGGAGGACAATGGACGCTGCATGACGTCGACCATCCGCGTGCGGCCAGTCTGGCTGCTGCGCTGGCACAACCAAGAAGAGCTAGAATCGAGTGTCCAGACCTAACGTAGGTACAGGCATGAATCTGACCATGGATGCAGTCAAACATGGGCAATGAGTGAGATAATCCGGTACCTGCTACTCTCGTCCGTGCTGAATCAAATTGTCGACTGAGGGATCCAGACAGGTACCTGGACCTGTGGCTGTGTATTTACTTGTCCACCGTTCTGCACCAGTTCAAACCAGAACAGAGTGTCGAGGATACGAGTATAGGAATGCTATTGCTGCCACTGCATTCCTCCGAGCCAGCGGGCCTGTGTTTGTGTTGGCGCTGGGCGGCGCCAATGAGCGCGGGCCAGCCGGGATTCGATGCTCTTCCAGCACCCGTGACCTGCAGCGCTGCCCCGCCAAGTCCCTGGAGCATCCCTGCCGCGCCAGCAGGGCTGAGCCCTGGCATTGGCCGGCATCCTTGCCAGCTGGCCTGCGCCAGCTCCAGGCTGGAGACTCACGTTCGCCCGGCTCGACCTGCCTGCTGCGTCGGCTCGTCTTCCCTCCCAGCCACCACCTCCTCCACGAGGCTGGCGTTGAGGTCAGCATCAATCTCTGATCGTGAGCATCGTTGCGTATCTGGATCTGGATCTGATATGCAGCGATACCAGGAGACTCAGAATACAATCTCTATGCACTGTTCAGGTCACACACCCCGCCGCTGACTACTGCAAGGAATCGAAACCGCCGCTCCACCTAGCCTAGGCACCAGTTAGGCAGGTACGCAGCCGTCGTCTGTCCGGAGATCTTGCACGAACAGGATTCCAGGTTCAGGCTCAGCGACCTTGGTGGCTGGGCTAATGTGCGAAATTTTTTTTTCTTCGCCATCACCGCCAGTGCCGTCTCACTCGGCCCCAGGCCCTGCAAGTTGCAACCATGAAGTCCAGTCCTGCTGACTTCTGAGGATGGGATTGGATTATTACTCCGTATTATTGCGCTGGCAGCCCTCGTCACCGCCCTTTCAAGATCAGAATCAAACGCATCCATCCATCGATCGATGAAGTCGATGTTGAACCTTGAACTTTGAATCGATGTGACTGACTGGCTGGCTGGCTGAATATCCTCTACTGCGTACAGTACAGTACATATGATATAGCTGACACACAGGATATGTACTGTATGGGCATACTTGCAGACTCAGACGATGCAGTCAGACAATCCTTCGAACCTTTCACTCTGATCCAAACAGTACTAGTACTCCATACAGCCCCGAGCCTTGACCACCATGATCTTCGATCGATCGATCCACGCTTTTTTTAAAGAACAGACCAGACCCACCGTTCGTCGTTGTAGTCTGTTTGCTGCACATGTACTACTGTACAGTAGACTAGTAGTGCGTACACATTCCACTCACAATGCGACTTTATAACAATAACGTGGTGTGTGGTGCCCGCCCAGACCAGTGGGCCGTTTGGCATGCCTTGCTTGCTTGCAGTCCGATGGCATAGTGTCAGTGGCATTGCATGCATGTGGGCGTATGTATCGGCACTCGAACTCGATATGCTATGAGCCTATGACACTTTGAGTGGTCATTAAATGAATAAATAGTTGAACGGAGATCAGTCTGTTCAATAATATATTATCATCATGCACTCATTCTCCAGAACTCTACTGCCTATAGGATAACTATATAAAATTATTTACTGTGTACTTGAATATTAATGGATGATCGTTAGTGATTTATTTTATTACGCTCGTATATTCAGTATACAGTTCTGTCTATCTATCATCACATGATTTCTGAGAATCATTCTCATTGACTGACTGGCTGCCATATTTAAGTATCGACTTTGGATGGGTTATATATCTACCTCTCGCGCATATTGTCATGCTCATATTTCTGTAGAATATTTTTCCTGCCATGTTCGTCGTTGGGGGGGAAAAAAAAACAAGATTGCTCCCTCATACACAGCACTTCTAGATAGTAAACTTCTACTTGTCCAGATTCTTGCTCCTCACCATCCGCGCGATCACGTCCTTGCACTGTTTCTCGCTGTACTGCTCCCACACCTCGTACAGCGACACCAGCTCCTGTGTGCACTCGATCACCGCTTTGATGTCCACCTCGCTCTCCGCCAGCCAGTTGACGATCTTCTGGATCCGCGGGGCCGGGGCCGTCCCGTTCTTGTCGCCTCCTCCTCCCAGCGCCGCAAGAGCCCCTGCCACGCCGCCGCTCTCCCGGAGTGCGCCCGCCAACGACAATGGCCCGCTGCCGTGGAAGTTGGTCTGGCTGGGCTTGAAGACCACGGCGATGAGGATCGCCATCACCGCAATGACATGCGGCGGATACAGCAGCGGCAGGTCCGTGAGGTAGTGGTCGTTGATGACGGACCACGCCAGCGCCACCTCGTCCGAGGTCAGCCCCAGTTCCGGCTGCAGCTCCGTCAGAGTCCGGTACGGGTGATGCACGATCAGCTGGGAGTTCATTTCCGAGATCAGAGCGAATTCGCACTCGCCCAGTTTGGAAACCTCGTTGGTGATGAAGTCTAGTCGTCATATTAGCGATAAATGAAAGATACTAAAGATAAATACGGCCTTCGTGCTGTCATACCGGGCCACAGGCCTCGTGCCTCGCTGACGACAAATCGAATATGCTGCGGACACTCCTCCATCTTGCAGGCAAGATAAAAGGCAGTGGTGAGGACAAGATACGGATTGGTTTGCCGTACATCGACCTTGGTGTAATACCGCTTGATGTAGACCTGGGCCGTCGCCAGTGCCTGTTGTCGGGTCGACATTCTCTTGCCTAGCTTTGTCAGTTCTGTTGCGCCAGTTAGCTGCGATCGCCTAGGTCACTAGTTCATCAAACACAAAAAGGATAGGGCTGACGTTGGTTAAAAAAAATGTTGAGGTGCCTCAGATCTGGCAGGGGAAACTGCTGATGGGCCAGCTTGTCTTTCTCCTTGAGATTCTCGCGGATCTCTGCCAGCCGTTCTCTGGTGAACAGCCAGTGTCGGCGTTGGGTCGATGTCCAGTAATTGGCAGCCATGTTGGTGATTTGTCGCCAGCTGCAGCTTCCTCAGAGAAAACACTGGAGCTTCACATCATAGAGAGCATATCATGAGGTGCATTGGTAGGAGAATCCTGTTCTCAAGGACATTGATATGTGATGGAATATATATATATCTGTTCGATCCGCTGTTGGATCAAACGAAGGCGGAGAGCTCATACACCATCGAAAAAAAGAAGACAAAGACAAAGGCAAAGGCAAAGAAAAAGAAAAAGAGGGTCAAGCTGCCTAGCAAATAGACCGGATGAATAGCACAAAGTTGTACACCTAAGCCTGTCGCTTTCACGCTGCCAGCCGATAAGCAGATAATAATGAAGGGAGTTGATTGCCGCGGCGGCACCAGTCAGGAGGGCTCCCCGAACAGGCAAGTAGGGCTGTAGCCCTCGGGCCTTTGTCTGGGCTCTCCGTGCCGGCCCGAGAAATGGCGTAAGAGACGAGAGTAGCCGGCCCAAAGGTAACTATCGCAACTCCGCATTGCACCAACTGCCAAACGCTCGCTCGTTACATGTGCTCCATTGTCTTGCTGCTGGTCGACTCTGCTCTGATGCACAGTTCTACTACTACTACTACTACTACTACGGCCCTTCTCTCCCTGTCCCGCCGGAGGTCTCTGTCCCAATCCAAATCCTCCCTTCACCCTCCCTCCTCCGAAGCCAAAGAATGATTGCCGCCCGGTAACAATTTTCCTGCGTTCATGATGGGACCCCACGAGTCCCCCGCGGAACGCGACCGTAGGGTCGACAAACTGTGGCACATCTTGGATGCGCGTAGGGAAGGCCAGGTGGATTTCAATGGCCTGAAGAAGGGGCTGAAAAAGATGGATCATCGTGAGCAGCACCGTCACGCCTCTTCTTTTGTCGGGTGACATGCCCGCGTGCCCCTCTCCTTGTCCGCTGACTTGGCTTTTTTCTCTCTCAGCTCTCAAGAATGCGGATCCGATGCTCCAGGATGTCTTCCAGGCTGTCGATACGAACGGCGATGGACGGATACAATACGGCGGTAGGTCTCACGCGTGCTGAGACACCTGGTTCCTGTGAACCAATCTAATCCATTGTCAGAATTCCGCAGGTTTGTCGATCACGCTGATAAGGCTCTGTGGGCGCTCTTTGAGACCATCGACCGGAACCACAACGGAGAAATCGACAAAAACGAGCTGAAGGAAGCTTTTGCCCGTGCTGGTGTCACCGTCTCGAACGCCAAGCTCGACGAATTCTTCAGGCTGATGGATGTAAATAATGATGGGGTGATCAGCTACAGCGAATGGAGGTATGATGTCGCCGTCTCTCCGTTGGGGCAATTGAATGACCCCTGTCCGACTGACCATGCTCCAAAAAGGGACTTCCTGCTCTTCCTGCCCGCCGACTCTCCCAATCTCCGCACCGTCCTTTCATACTATTCGGCCACGGGAAATCTAAACCCGGAAGGAGATGTTGACATCAATGAAACTCTGCAGGGTTTAGGTACTGGCATCCCGCTTTTCTTCAATCTTCTCCTGGCCGTAAGGAGTTTTTTCTCCAGTCTGTTCCTAGTCCTCGGCTGGAGAGCCACCACCACTGCTCCCCTGAGTCTGGCACCCGCTGGCGGGGCGTCGAATGTTGAGTCAGAGGATCTGGTTTCGTTTGATGGCGACATCGAGCTGGAGTGGCTTCCTCTGCCCCGGATTGTAGCCATATGGATGTCGTTCCGCTATTATGAACAGAAGTTGACGGAAAACACCCCTCACTTAGGTTACTTCCTTGCTGGCGGGATTGCTGGTGCCGTGTCGCGGACAGCCACCGCGCCCCTAGACCGCCTGAAAGTCTATCTCATCGCCCAGACTGGCACCAAGAACCAGGCTGTCCGCGCGGCCAAGGAGGGATCCCCGCTGCAAGCCATTCAGGGGGGATTTAGGACGCTCGTGGAGGCCACCAAGGAGCTGTGGCGAGCTGGCGGCATCCGAAGTCTTTTTGCCGGTTTGTGGAGGCTTCACGTCAGATAGGAAAGTCAAGCTGACGAGTGACTCGTAGGCAATGGGTTGAACGTGTTGAAAATCATGCCCGAGTCCGCGATCAAATTCGGCGCGTATGAGGTAAGGACAACCATATGATGGCTTCTGTTGAGATCGTTCCTTTTCTGATGCCCATAGGCTTCAAAACGTGCTTTTGCTCGACTTGAAGGACACAATGATCCGAAGCAGCTTCGACCAACGTCACAGCTCTTGTCTGGCGGGCTTGGTGGCATGGTCTCGCAGTATGTTTGGTACTCTTCGGAGCCGTCTTGACTTATCAGCTTACCAGTTGCCAGGTGTTTTGTATATCCTCTCGACACGCTCAAATTGTAAGTAGTGGTCTCCTGCTAGAATGGGTTGATGACTGACCATGGTACCAGTCGGATGCAATGTGAAACAGTCGAAGGAGGTCTCAAGGGCAACCAGCTTATTGCTGCGACAGCCAGGAAGATGTGGCAGACCAACGGCATATTTACTTTTTTCCGGGGACTGCCGCTTGGTTTGATCGGCATGTTCCCCTATGCTGCGATCGATCTTTCGACATTCGAGTACCTCAAGTCGAGACTTCTTGCCCGTAAGGCTCGGACTAATCGGTGCCATGAGGATGACGTGCCTTTGAGCAACTTCACGACAGGAGCAATCGGTGCATTCAGTGGTGCCTTGAGTGCCTCTGTTGTCTATCCACTGAATGTTTTGCGGACACGGATGCAAGCACAAGGCACGGTCCTGCATCCACCAACATATGATGGCATTGTTGATGTGGCACGCAAGACCATCCGTGCAGAAGGTGTGCGTGGGTTCTATAAAGGCCTCACGCCTAATCTACTGAAAGTCGCGCCGGCAGTATCTATCAGCTATGTGGTTTACGAAAACGCCAAGAGGGCTCTTGGCTTGAAGTAGTCATCTAGGAGGTGCTCCTTCATTACATTTTTGAAGGCCACAAATAGGTCATGGTCCATCATTGGCACTGCACCCGCTTAACATGCATTTCGGTTCAACATTCTGGATGGCCTCATCAGTCGGCAAAGTCCGAAGGACTTCCTTTTTTTTTCTTTTGCTTTTTGCTTTTTTTTTCCAAATAAAAAGATACCCTTGTCAAAAGACCGTTTCAGGGAACGGCATTGTTGTCATTTTCATTATGCATACCTGCATCAATATCCCTGGCCCTTTCTTCTTTTTCTTCTTTCATCAACATGTACCTTTGTACCAAAAGCTTTTCTTTTCTTTCTCACGGTCACCAATTTGTCTCTCTATTAGCATTATCATGAAAAACTCTCAGAGAGACCTTGTACCATTTTCTCTTTTTTGCCCTTTTGTTTTGTTCTGTTTCCCTTGCGACATTGCACATAAATCAAATACACATAGCATGCATGGCTGTGGCGTCTTGTCTTGTCTTGTCTTGAACTTTTTTTTTCTTTTACACCTTTTCAAGAATGGGTGGATGGATGGGCGGGTGGATGGAATCCAGCGTGGAGTTTGCTTTTTTCTTTTTCTTTAGGTGTGTTTGTTCATTTTGAACAGAGCAGAGCAGATGAATGATAGATAGATAGATAACTGGAAATACTAGGTTGTGATATTAGATTGATTTGTTGATACTCTACTATCTACTATCTATCTTGCTGGCGTACCCTATTACCTATACTCAGACATTGAAATAAATAGGAATACATAAGTTTCTTTCAACATTTCAAATTACTAGACCATATATCTATATTCTATTTCCTTGCAGCCACAACAGCATTAACCTCCTCATCCTTAGGCAAAATATCCGGCACCGGCCCCACAGGCGTGATCGAAAACGGATTGATCTGCTTATGGCTCTTGGTATAATGCTTCTTGATATGCTCAAACTCCGTCGTGTCGTGGAACGCCGGCACGTCCCAGTACAGATGGCGCAGCCAGCGGTGGATGGCCGGATACCCGGAGCGAATGTCGCGGAGATTGGTCTTGAAGTGCTGGACGTAGACGACGTCGAAGCGCACGATGGTCGTGTACAGCCGAATGTCCGCCTCGGTGATGCCCGTGCCAAAGTAGTATATGTGACCGTCTGCCTGGCGCGAGGCGAGATGCGCCTCGATCCGGTCCAGTGCTGCGAACAAGGCGCGCACCGCCCGCTCGTAGGCTTCCTGCGTCGTTGCGAAACCGGCCTTGTACACCCCGTTGTTCACGTCGTTGTAGGTCCACTCGTTGGTCGCTTCGATGTCCTTGCGCAGCGGCGAGGGGAAGAGGTCCACCTGCCGGTATTTCTCTGGAAGAAGGTCGTCGAATTCGTAGTAGAACATGCGGATGATTTCGGAGCTCTACAGTCACATCATCATCATCATCATCATCAGTGGGATAACAATACCCAGCAAGCTGGCTCTCTACAGACCTCATTATTGACAATCCGATGCGTCTTCGTGTCGTACAACGTCGGCACCGTGAACCGGCCCTTATACTCCGGATCGACGGAGAAGTAGATGTCTCGGAGATGGGTGAAATTCGGGTGTACGGGGTCAGGCCTGACGTCCTCTCCGGGGAGTTTCTCGTCGGGAGTGACGAATCGCCAGCCTGGAATACATACAATCATTATTAAGAAGCGAATTTCACCGAATCGTAAAGGAAATCCTACTAACCCTTCTCTTCCATATGCCAATGCACACATGTCACGGGGATGATATCCTCTAGGCCCTTGAGCTTCCGGGTAATCAGTGTTCGGTGCGCTGTGTTGAAATTCAGCATTATTAGCCACTGTATTCCATTCAAGTCATATACTTTATAAAACATAACCACAGAGAAACAGACGAAGACCCAGGCAGACAAAAAAAATACTCACCCCACGGACAGGCATACGACACATAAAGATGATACCGCCCCTTCTCGGGAGGAAACTCCGCACCAGGCTCCCTAGAGATCCAGTTCCGGAAGACGGACTGGCCGCGCTTGAACTCGCCCGACTTGTCGTTTGGATGCACCCAGTCGGTGATTTTCAGGTCGTTGTTGCTGGCCTGTATATAGGTTCTCAATTAGCCATTACCAGAAAAAACAAATAGTAGTGCAATGTACTACTAGTAATACGCACCGACATGATCTTTACAGCGGGAGTAGCAGTGGCAAGGATTATGGCAGGGGTGCGACGACTCTGGAACCTTGATAAATGACAAAGAATCGCTCTCGATCGGAGCAAGGGTGAAGACATGAAATTGTCTCAAGAATTGACACAAGATAGAGAATTGTATGTATAGGCGATCTTAAATATCATAGCATAGAGCTCTCGCGGGGCCAGCCGATGACGTTGATTGGCGCCATGCCCGTGCTTACGGCGATTAGCAAACTGCGGGGTGTTCTGACTAATGATCGGATAATAATGATCCAAACATCGGCATCTCCATTAGGTATTTTAGCTATTTTAGCCATTTAGGTATACTACACCACAACATAAAAGCGACATTCGTAAGAATTCTATGTTTCCTAGCATAGATCGTGCCTGTTCAATGCCTCCCTATCATCGCCACGTCTACTACACCAGCTTACTTCCTCAGCTTCACCATCACGTATGGAATCTCCACGTCCTCCTCCGTCTGGTCCTCCGCAGTGACCTCGAAGATGACGTTCTTCTGATGCTCCGGGATCGGTTTCTTGCTGATGTGCTCGACCAGCTGGCTCATCCTATAGCAATGTGTCAGCAACAGACTCGCAGCAATAAATAAAATATCAGAGAGATGCATACCGCAATGGCAAACGATCCTTAAGCTTCGACGGTGGATAGAAGCTGGCATACAGCAAGCTGACTCCGGAGCTGACCATGGTCACCTCCAAGCCGAGGTCGGAGAAGTACTTCAGGAAGTCCTGAAGTGTAATGTCATCCACCTCGAAGCGGTCCCAGAGCTTGTCGATCGTCACTTCACCCTTCTTGCCGAGATACTTGCCCTTGGGACTAGCAATAGGCTCGCTGAACCCGAAGAACGGCAGCGCCAGATTGACGAAACCGTTCTTGTACTTCGCAATGTCCTTCTTGCCATCAACAATCTTGTACAGTTCAAGAATGACGAGACCGGTCACGAGAGCGGTCGTGGTCGCAATGGCCGGGATGATCTTGCCAGCAATGAATTTGGTCTTGTGCCGATCAGCCTGCGGAATGTCATAGTTCTCTGCGCGCAGGTTGCTGGCCGCCGTGATGAAGTCAATGTGGAAGTTGGTATCGTCGTCCTTCTCAAACTCTACAGGCACCAGACGGAAACCAGCCAGGTCCTTCGGCGACGGCAGGGATGCAATGAGGCGCTGGATTTCCTCGTTGTCGAAAGACGTCCCTGATGGCTGAGCGTTTGGATCGGGCTCGTTTTCATCCGCCTGAATCTTGACCTTGTCACTGGGGGTGAAGTCGGGAATGATCACGTTGTCAACCACTTTCCGGTAGTAGTCCTTGTCTGTGGTAGGTGCCTTGATTCCGTAGTTGTACGCGTGGAGATTGGCCGCCGCAATGATAAACCCTAGGTGAGTTGGGTTCGAGCTGTCGAATTTGAGCGGTGTGGGCGCCCGCTTAGGACCCGACCAGAAAGGCTGGCCGGTAGAGGTCTTGGAGTCACGAGGGAAGTTGTACAGGAGCTGCTGGATCGCATGGTTAAACTGCTTCTCGAACTGATTGCGAGCCCAGACGATACAGTCGTCGAAGCTGAGCGGCTTGTCCGTCACCAGGAAGTCTCGAAGATGCTCCAGAGTTTGTTTCTCATTACCAGCCTGCTTGAGCGTCTGCTCAATGTAGTTCGGCTGGGAGAGGTACTGATTGACGGCTTCCGGAGGACCAACGAAGTACGTCTCGAACAGATCTCGTGCCCAGGCAATGGTGTGCTCGATGCGGTTGGGGAAGCTCTTCAACGTGCACATAGGGAAGGACTTCTCGGGAGGATCCTGAGAGCTCGAGTAGGACTCCGTCACATAGGGCAGGACGACTTGCGTGTTGCCCTTAGTACCTAGCGTTCCGCTCTCCAGCAATGGCTTCCGGAAGAAGACACAGCGCCGGTCAACGTAGGTTCTCGCATCGACGTTGTCCAGAGCGTTCGTCACAACATCAAGCTCTTCCCAGAATTGCTCGTTGAAGATATCCTCCGTGTCCTGTCCAACCCGGTCCCGGAGGGTGACTATCTTCCCGTTCAGTTCTGGGTTCATGGCCTGGACCGCGGCAGAGGCACATTCACTCTTGAGCTTGCCAACATCCTTGCTGCGGAACAGGAACTGCCGGTTGAGGTTGCTCTTCTCAATCTGGTCCATGTCGGTTACACGGATCTTACCCTTAGGCCCGGTTCCGAGACCGATCATGGCCCAGTTCTTGAGCATCTCACAGCCAATGGCTCCCGCACCAACCAGGAATTGATTGACGTTGGCAATTTTCTCCTGGAAGTCCTTTCCGAAGACTGCAATCTGGCCGTCATAACGAGTGCCAAGGGGCTTGCAGGTCTCCTCCGAACGAGTGACGGATTCTGGCAACGACTCCAACGAGTCGAAGTAGAGCCACTGAACGACGGGGTTAAACTTCCCAGAAACGCTCTTCAGGACTTCCTGAGCGGCCAGACCGCCAAAGAATGCGGCCAGAGGATTGAGATCTCCCCGAGCCTGGTAGCTGAGCTCCTTGATGAGTTTGTCGTCCAGCTCAACCTTCTCCTCGCCTTGTGCGGCAAGATCCTTGGCAATCTTGAGAACCTCCTCGGCATCAGCCTCATTATGAGGGCGAGGGAACTCTCCATTGTGAGCCTCGGCAAAGTGATGAAGAGCCTGGACGCCAATGTGCAGTTGCTGAGGCCGGTCAAACTTGGCAAAGTCGGATACCATGAGCTCTGGTTTCTTGAGCTGCTCCCGGAGCGGCTGGAAATCTATGAACCTGGGCATCTTCACCTGGGTGAAAATACCACCTCCTTGGTACTTGCCTAGACCAGAGACATCCCCAATTGAGAACGTGTAAGGTCCCTTGACAGTCACCTTACGAGGGGCGCAGTTGTTAAGCCCCTCCATGCCTTTGACCTCAGTGAAAGTGACGTAGTCGCCGTCTTCCAAGCCATGCCTGCTCTCGTCCAAGGCGGACACCAGGCCATCCTCGTCGATATCGGCTACGATGCCGCTGACCGGCTCCTCGCCCGTGGTGTCACCAACCGTAAAGTTCTTTCCAAAGTCATTGAAGAGGTATCCAAAAAGACCAAAGGTATCTGTAATGACGATGTAGATTCCATTCGCGTGGCAGAAGTCTGCGATCGCGAGTTGATCCTTCAGCGGCGTGTTGGTGAGGACGACCACTTGGAACCGCTTCAACTTGGAAAGATCCGCAGTCAGGCTGTCGGATTCGAAAACAGTGACGGGCACATATGAGTTCAGCTCTGCGACCCGGGGAGCCGTCACATCTGCGCGGCGCTTGCCCACATCCTGTGGCTGGAGGAAGAATTGCGAAGAGAGATCGGAGATAGCAACGGGAGCAGGGTCAAACAGAGTGAGGGACTTGACGCCAGCGAGGGCAATGTTTTTGGCTGGAGTGTGTTAGATTCTCGAAACCATGGTGTCCAGCAGGTGGCAGCACTCACCAATCTCAACACCCAAGCCTTTCAGTCCAGCAACCAGGACGTTCGACGAGCCCATGCGCTTCATGGCCTCATGTCCAAGGACATAGCTACAAAAGTAAGAAACAAAATTAGTGACTGAAGTTTCCATGGATGACACGGAAAAGAAACACCTACAGTTGCCGGCTGTATAGCGATTCATCGATCTCACCTTGCTTGATCAACTCCACAGTTTCCTGTGGGTTGTCAAGTTGCATCTTGCCGTCCTAGAGAGTGTTAATGAGCTAGTTCCTAAAGCAGACTTGCATGAAGATAGGTTACTGAAGGCCCATTAGGAACCCACGTACAGTCATGATCTTCTTCTCTGGCCGAACAACTTCGTCCCCGGAGGCCTTGCGCTTTCCCGGCTTCGCAGTTTCTCGAATATCAGCGTGGGAGTGAATGGTGGAAGACTGCGGATGAAAGTCTTGCTCGTGGCAAGACTTTCGAACAGAGAGTTGGCGGTCTCTGGAGCTCGTTTTGGTAGAACCCGAGAGAGGGGGATGGAAAGGTCGCAGCTGCTGAGTAAACAACGATCACGCGAGAGAGGCAAGCTGGTCGACTGGACGGGCGTCGACCACCTGATAGAGAGCTGCTAGAGGTAGCAGAACTCAGCGAAAGAGAGGGTTGATGGGAGGAAAAGAAGCAGAACAGGGATACGAGGCCGTGACAGAGAGCGAGAGGAGAGAGTCGTCAAGTGGCTGTCCTGCAGTCTGCCTCTACGTAAGAGAGGGACAGCACACCCCATGCCGCTGACTCAGCATATGGGCGCCGCTGATTGGATGCGTGGACGCAGCCCCGCTGAGCGCCTCAGGCATCCATCCTGCCAGAGGTTCCCCGCAGGCAGAATCCAACGCTGCAGGCAGCATTAACTATAGGGAAGAAAATTATGCGTCTACTTCGTTTATTTCATTAATAGTCTCATCTGATGCCTTTAGTTCAGCGGATGCAAGTCTAGGCGGACCAAAACTGGACATATATAGAACGTGGCCAAGACCCGCTCCGACACGATCTCCGCGGATCGCGTAAACACGACACACCATGTGCGTGACCCCAGTTGTGCATGAGTGATCAATTCAACCAGATATAGATATTGTTTGATGATCTGAAAGTTAGATGTCTATTTCCTGACTGGTTTCTAATCCGCTACCTTGAGTGCTACCTACCACAGCTGTCAATGCCTACAGCCTGAAGTTGACGACGGCGCAAACCACCACTTGCTAGACCCGACGATAGATGGCGACAGGAAGTGACAGACAGAATGCTGCACGAAATCCTTCTTTCCCTCTCCGGCCAGCCGTCGCCTCTCCTTGACCCTGAGGTGGCTGGAGCTGGCTCTTCTTCAGAGTCGTTTCCGCTGCTGTCACCTCCCGAGAAGGCCCTCCTGGCATCTCTCGCACGCCTGAGCCGTCTGCACTCCCTCTTGCGCGCCCATACCTCCCGAATATCCTCTTCGCATCCTTCGACGATCTGCCGGGCAGTGTCCTCCTCCATCGCGACAGAACATCTGGGCAGGTTTCAGAAGAAGATCCTGGAGGTGGAGAAGGCAGTGCTGGGCAAGGACAGCGGATACGTGGGTGGCTATGGGATCGTTCCCTTGTCGACGATTGTGTCCGAGTTTGCGCCCTGGACACGAAGGCTGGAATGGCTGTGGGAGGTGGCACGGTTCATGCAGCCAGAATCGGCTGTCCATGGGGAATCAGGGATGTGCAGTGGCGCCCGTCTCATCGACTACCTTCGCGCCGAGTCCCATACGGGTTATCTGGATCTGGAGGAAATCGCGCTACAGCTGATAAAGGCGGCTGAGACTGCCTGGATGAGGCAATTGTCGATGTGGCTACTATACGGAGACTTGCCTACGTTTGGCAAGGATGACTTTTTCATACAAGCAAGCGAACCCGACGGCGATGGTGACGAGGGTGCTTCCTCTCAGGGGGTTGTGGATTTTGTCATACACGCGGACCTCTTACCAAAATTTGTTTCTCCAGCCACTGCGTCTTCGATCCTTTTCATCGGGAAGTCTTTGAACCACATCCGAGGACGTCGAAACCGTTCTGCGGCCGATACTTCGCCAAGCTCAATTACGGGGATAACGTTGGCGAGCGATCATATTCGTCACCTGTCGTCTCTGAAATCGCCGATCTCACCTGCGGCTCTGTCGAACGCTGTGACTGCAATAAGGCTGTCACTGTCACAAACCGCATTATCAAAGCTTTTGCCTCTGCCCAAGATTCTCGAGATTTTAAATCTGATCCATGACTTCCTTCTTCTGGGGCGGGGTGAATTTGCCATGGCGCTGGTCTCCCATGCGGACTCGCGAGTCCAAGCCAGACAGAGGAGGCCCGAACCATCTCGCAGGGATAAGACTGGCGGGCTGGACGGCGTCGTGATCAAAGAAGGAGAGGTCATGGCAGCTTTAGCAGAGACTTGGACCGAACTGTATTCCCTCCAAAATGAGGAGGACCCAGTTGATGAAGAACTAGACCTAGCCCGCGAATTGCTACATTTGTCCATCAACAATAACAAGAAGGGAGGCCGCACGATGACTCCTTCTCGAGACGTTGCAGGCACCAACTTGACTGCCGAAATCTCCAGCGTCTCCTTCGATGATCTCCTGTTTCCTGCTTCGACCTCTCTTTCCTTGCGAGTCCAGCCTCCGATCGATCTCTTCCTAGCGCCTTCGGATATCTCAGTGTATTCGATAATCCACTCCTATCTTCTCGGTATCCGCCGGGCTCAAATTCGTCTCAGCAATCTCTGGAAACATTCCTCCATGAGACGCAACCATCCAGCCCCGTGGGGTCCGCCCAGAAGTAATACCCGAGGTGGAGAGAGCCGATTGCGATCGCAACGGCAGAGACAGAATGCTCGATCAGTGCAAATGCGCCCGGTCTGGGCGACTGCGAGCGCCGCGACTTTTGTCCTGTCAGAAATCGGGGGTTACCTACAGGGCGAAGTAGTCCAAGCATCTTGGCAACACTTCCGGGAGTGGCTCGAAGGAGCGCCTCTTGGCTCAGGATCAGCGTCACGTCCAGCTTCACGCCCCGGAACAGCTTCACGTCCTGGGACCGCCTCGCGCCCTGGAACCGCCTCACGTCCTGGAACAGCCTCACGTCCTGGAACGGCCTCGCGTCCAGGAACAGCATCGCGCCCTAGGACGGCGTCAATGCCGAAGTATTATTATGAGGAGAGCATTCTTTCCATAGATACAGCAGCAACAAGACAATCCACACAGCAGCAGCATGATCCCGAGACCTTGACGGTGGCACATCGCCGCTACCTTTCGTCTCTGGTCCAGTACCTCTTTCTAACAGAGGTGCCTTTCACCAGCGCCCTGCGCTCCTTCCTCACGAGCGTCGACCATCTCATTGCATTGGTTTCTCGACTGGAGACCGTACAGCGGAATCTCGACCTGGAGATGGACGAAGGCGTGGTGGATGCGCTCGCCGACTACGGCCAGGAAGAGCGATCACTGCTGCAGGACCTGCGCGAGGCGCGGGAGGAAGTCGAGACGGGCATCAAGGAGATCGTGGCGCGACTGCGCGATATCGACGACAGCCGGTCCGGCGAGGGACGGAAGTTGTTCGACCTGGCGACGACAGCCACAGCAGCCACCATCACCACCACCAGTCACCCGAGTCAACAAGGGCGGAGCGGGCCTTTCTCTCCTGCTGCCACTGGAGGGGATCAGAACATGTATATCCCGCGCAAGGCGGCAGGGGTAGACCGGCTATTGATGAAGCTGGATTTCGGAAGCTTGAATGATGGCAGTGGCGCGCAGTATTTTCAGCAGCCGAGCTCTGCGTTTCTCGAGTATGGCGAGGAGTGACCATGTCCACGATATCATTCTATATTATTGCCTGGAAGGACGTTAACGACTGACTGTTTGATACCCTCTTGTATGCTGTATGCTGTTTGCTTTTTTTTTCGGTAACTGACCTGTAAATTGGAACGAGAAGACGGGTCTCAACTGAGAGTATTATAATACCCTTCCGTTTAAAGTCATGTAGGGATAAGCACATATAGAGCATGGCACATCAAACATAGTAGCAATAGATTAGGCAGGAATGGTATAGGGAATAGTGTAACTAATACAGGATTGCGCAGAGGTAGGGTTAACGTAAGTCCTAACAATAAGAACTCCACCAACGCCTTGATCCCTATATAACACAGCTGGCTCGTTTCTGATCAGAACGGTAAACAGGACAAGTTTTAGGAAATACGGCAGCGCAAGAGATCTTTCTTATTAGATTAGCCGCAGCACACACCCAGCCCGTTTCAATGAAGACACAAAAAAGGTATAAGGTCGTTGGATTCTTCCGTTTGATGATTACCAAGCGGTATGCCCGCCATCGATCAGGAGGGTACTCCCCGTCATGAAAGAGCTTGCGTCGCTCAAGGCGAACAGGGCGATACCACGGAACTCCTCTGGCCTCGCGAGCCGGCCCAGCATGTTCTCCGCCTCCCAGATGGCCCGGGTATCTGGGGCCTTCTCGAACACCTGCTCGACCATGCGGGTCATGATGTGACCGGGACAGAGGCTGTTGACGCGGATGCCATGACGCCCCCACTCCATGGCAAGGCAGCGGCCCAGCTGGATGACGGCCGCCTTGGACGAGTTGTACACGGCGGACGTCATGCCCTTGTTGGCGATGAGGCCGCTCATGCTGGCGACGAGCAGGATCGACCCGGGGCATTTGTAGCGGAACATCTGCCTGGCGGCCGCCGTGGCCGCGTTGAAGACGCCGTTGTAGTTGATCTGCATCACCTCGTGCAGCGCCTCCTGCGAGTATTCGAGCGCGCTCGCAATGTGGTTGATCCCCGCGGCGCAGATCATGCCGTCCAGTCGTCGCGATGCGCTTGCAATCTCGCTTATCGCGCTGTTGACATCGGCGTTGTCCCTGACGTCGATGCGTCTGTAGTTCATGCTTCCGCCGTATTCGCTCTTGGCCCGGTCTTGGGCAGCTTCGAACTCAGGATCGGGGGATTCGAGACGGTCCAAACACCAGACTATTTATACGAACAGGAGTTAGTGTCAGCAGCGCAGTTATTTCGCAGAAGAACGACTCCAACAGACCATTTGCGCCAGCCTCCATCAGCACTTCGGCCATGCAGAGGCCGAGGCCTCTTCCCCCTCCGGTGATGGCAATGACACGATCTTCTAGATTGAATTCACGGAATCGCTGGGCGTTTTTAGCACCAAACGCTGGTGGAAGTTTGGTCTGGATGTGATCTGTGGTGTGGCCAGGCCGTGTTGTGGCATAGTTGCATGTTGCGCAGAGGGGAAGCGATTGCAACGACCGCAACTTGAAAGGCGTTCGCTGCAGTGTAAACGACATGGATAGGAGAAGACAAGGTACAAATTCCAGTAGTTTCGTGCTGTAGATATTGCAAACTGAATTGATTAAAATAATAGGTAAAGGTGCTGGATCGAACGGAAAGGAAGTGTGAATGAACCTCTGCCGGCTAGACGTCACCAGCTCCAGATGTGGAAGGACACGTACACCAACATAGCTGTCTACAAGAAACGGTAATAGGAACAGTGGTCATACTCGGATCTGAGACCTTGATGATGCTGGTCCAGCGAATAGAGTTGTGATCCAAAAACATTTCATCATAGGTTCGTATTATATATCATCCGGGCTGGCATCAAATCAAGTCAGCACAATTGATCCAGGGTTGCCAGAAGCTAAAGACAAAGCTGACACAAAACCAAGTTGTACCTTACTATTCTCGTCCCCGCCAGAAAAGCAGCTAGCTCCTCGGTTCAATAATCTGATGATTCGTGGCTGCTGGACTAATAGCCTCGCAAGTCTAGGTGTCTGTTTGTCCCTTATCAGACTTACTCGCAAGATGCCATCTTCAACAAGCCACAACCAATCCCTTCTCGAGTCGACAAAGATAGGCAGAAAAACCACAATGGAGACTCATGACCAAGACCAGCCTGTTGCGCACGGCAAAGATACAGATCAACAAAAGGCATTGGCAAATGGAGGTTCCTAATTTCCCGTTCGAGTAATCCGGGCAGGTCGGGAACGCAACCCGCCAATCACGGCCTCGGCATGTCATCCATGGAGACGGGAGCGGGATTCTGCCCGAAATCTGGAGAGGATGGCTTGGCTCCAGGAATTTCAGACCTCAAGATTGAAAGATGAGACACCAGTCGTGGCTGATGATTCTTCCAGAGAATAGTTATTATTATTATTATTATTATTATTATTTCGCATCCAGCTATGACTATGTCCAACAAGGCCAGAATGAATATATCCGCACCTTGCAATATCATACTATGTACATGAACTTCAACGGCTTGGAGGAATCCTGCATTCCGCTGGTGTTGCCCATCAAGCCCTCTCCTTCCCCAGCGCCTGTTTCCAACTCTATACCCATCCGATTCTCTTTTTGTGCTTGTCGCCAGTTCGCTCTCTGTAGAAGAACTCGCAACGTGAATGCCAGGACGGCCACCAGGATCATGAACAAAGAGCAGGCGGCCATGCCGTGCACATACCACGGCCCGTCGCTGTCGGGATACAGCCTAGTTCCAACGAGGGGGCCGAACTGACCAATGATGTTGAGCATGGCGACACCGGTTCCCTTACCTTCGTAAGCGACGCGGTTATCCATACTCCAGGTGATAATGATGGTGATGGCTGAGAAGAAGCCACAAGCGGCAGGGTAGATGCAGATATATCGTATAACTGTGTGCATGGTGGTTGACATGTAAGAGTGGAAGTAGCCGGTCAGTCCGATCGCCAGGTAGGCGAATGCGGACAACAGTGCGTGCGCAATCAGGTAAGGACTCCTGGTCCGATGGCGATCGGATAAAGATGCGGTGATCAAAACCACAACGAAGGAGAGCAGAAAAGGGGGCGCCGACAGAGCCTGTGAGGCCAGAGAGGAATATCCCATGCTGCAGAAAGGACCAGGTCAACTGTGCTCGAGGATGATTTAAAACATTAAGGGCACCTACTCTTTTATGATGGTGGGCAGAAATACAGGCATAGAGCTAAAAGCAACGTTGCAACTGAAGAACATTAACTGCAAGTTACCGGTCAGTACAGCTAGCCCACATCAGAAAGGAGAATATGTCAAGCACTCACAGCTGTGATGTACACCTTTGGGTCCTTGAGCGTCTCTCCCACTGCCCGCCAATTGAACTTTTCATTAGACGATTCATGCCGCTCAAGCTTACTCCCCTCCAGCCGTAACTTGGCGACTTTCCGTTGACGTGGCGTGAGAAACCTTGCTTTCCCAGGAGAATCGGGAATCAATATCCATGCAAAAACCGCGGCTACCACACTTGGAAAGCCCTCCACCAGAAAGAGTGTGCGCCATGGCGCAATGGGCCCATTGCTGCTGAGCTTAACAATCAGCCACGCAAGACTGCTGGCAAAGGAGGTAGCCAGCGGCGCCGCAGAGATAAACAGACCCGTCCGGAAGGCCAGCTCCTCCCGCTTGTAGAACAATGATAGATAGAACGGGACTCCGGGCCCAAAAGCTGCTTCAGCCACTCCTAGAAAAGCCCGCAGAAAAGCTAGGTGCCAGAAAGATGTGGCTAAGGACTGCAGAGATGCAATCAGGCCCCACGAAAACACGCAGAGCGAAATATAGATATGTGCAGGGACCAGCCGGTACATCAAAGTCATCCACTCGAAGATAATATAGGTGATATAAAAAGCGCTAAGTAGCCACTCATATTGCGAAGAAGATAGCCGCAGATCGTCCGCAAGCCCAGCAATCTTTGCATTACCAATATCTGGCATGGAAATTGATGTTAGTACTATGTTGTCTGTATGTAACGCATGGAGTCCTGGACACTTAACTACTCACTTGAGCGATCCAAGAAGGAAAGTAAATAGAGCAGAGCCAAGAACAAGACCAATCGCCTGTCAAATCTCCTCACAACCTGTTGTTCCTCCTCCCGGGTGTAGTCTGCTCCAGCTCCGGGCGCTCTGTACCGAGGAGCATTCCTGAAATCCCATTCCGAATCAGAGCCCTCGTCAAAATCACCTGAAGATTTCCGGTCGTGCTTCGAAATAAATCCCTGTGTCTCGTCCTCCGCCTCGACGTCCACCTCCTTATCGAAGTCAGTTCGTAGCCTGTCGAGGGTCGCAGGATGTGTCGACGGGCTTCCTCGATCCGATCCACTCGATTCGGGAGTACATTGCGGGTTTGAAGGCTCGAACGAGCTCGTTGACGGCGTTTCCCCCGCGTCAGAGTATACAGAAGGCGGGGAGCCCTGCGATGGGGGTTTAAGGTGAGGGCTGGCCATGATCGTAAACGAACGCGCGGAGCTCCGGGTTGCAGGTGCCTCCGGGCAAGCAGCAGCAGCAGATCATGCTCCTGGTTGTTGAGGAAAAATCATTGACAGTGTCATCGCGCACAGTAATCCATCCCAAGACCGCGGTCCCGGAGATCATCAGCGTCGGCTCCTAGCTTAAATGCTGCGAGCAATCCTTCTGCCCGGCGGAGCTCCATCCCCGGAAACCATCACGTGCAGCGCGTCCACGTTCTAACTGGATCGTCCTAACTTAGTCGCGTATCATTCCCGCCGACTCCGTTCCTTTTCGGGATAAAACTTAGGGTATTCCAAGGTTACTAGATAACCCGTAGGAGATAAGATCCGCTCTCCGTTCTTGCTGGAGGCACGCCACCCTTGTTAGCTGATGTTACTTCTGTTATACACAGTTCATACTTGCAAATAATAATCTCTTTAAGAATAACAGACGACGGATACCATTGATGATTTTTTTTTCGAATTAAGCACAGATTGCAGTTGCATATCATCACGATTTTTGCACCTCCTCTCTCCTTCGCCATGCCAGTCCCGTTGTTGTACTCGGTATTCTTCCGTGCGGGCAAATTTTGCTAGATAACATGCATTCTGCTAATAAGACGAAACAGATTCAGTAGATCTGGGATTTTTGTCCATCTCTTGCGTCTTCAGATTCCAAGTTGTGGTTTGTTTGCTGAATTCAGGGTCTGTAGTATTGAGATCCGTGACGGGTCCAGCTCTGGCGAGGACGTTTCAACGGAATCTCGGTAACCTCTGTGATCTCGAAGCGCCTCTTTTTGCCCCCCAAGAGCTCCGTAGCTTTGTCCTTGGCATATTGGAACATTTCCTCGAGCTCTGGTACCATCCTGTGCGTCGTTAAACCACGGGCTCGAAGGCAATTCAGACTATTCTCCGCCGTGTCGCGCAGAAATCGGGCAGCCTTGGCCTTTTCCATATAGCTGGCGCCATCCAGGTTGTAATAGTCCTCCTTGGCCTTGAAATAGACGTCGAGGATGCGCGTGATCTTGTCATCGACGGTAGTGTCGTTGCTGCGTGCGCTGTCCTTTGTCTCGAAACGTCGACCATTGTGAGGGCGGTTTTTGGACTGTCTGGTTCTCTCTCCGAGGGCATCTCTTTTTTCTGCCATTCCATTGCTATCAGGCTGGGAGACTGTCCATGATGCTAGTCAGAACACTGGAGAAGAGGCACTATACTATACGTTCAGGGGCTCACGCACGTTTGATAAAAAGGGCCTTCAGCGCAACATGCTTCTCCAGAACCTCATCCAGCACCTGACCGTGTTTATTCTGGCTGATGCCCATGAATTCTTCGATGTAAAGCTCCAGGGCTCCTGCATTGGAGATTTCGTTGCCGTTTTTGGACAGCATCAGCAACGCCTTGTCGTACACCGTGATGTGGCCGTCCTCGAACGCCTGCGATCGAGACTTGATGAGAGCCAGCTGGTGTGCAATAATTTCCCAGAGAAGTCGGTATATTTCGGGTTTCCCAAGGATCTCACGTAGCACCGGACGGGGTTCCTTGATATCCTTGTATTTGGACACCAGATCCATAACTTGGCTCTCAGGGTCATCAAGCTTCCGGGAACTCCTGGATTTATGAGCGTAGTTTCTGTTTGACATCTTGAAAGTATTGGAGAAGGAAACTCCAGCGTTGACAGTTGTATATTGAGTCACAATTCCAGTGTGTACCCTCTATGTTGCAAATGGAAAGAAGATAATTTTGAAGTGCTGGAAGGCGCGACTCTTGGAAGATATAGACGCGTCACGTCAAGGGGTGCGATACGGTCGAATAGAAATGAGCACCACAGGACGTGTCGGTCACACGAAAAGAGAACCAAGTATTTCCTTGGTTTCCATTTCAAGATTGTGGGTTTTCAGAAGAATTGTGAGGATGCGGAGACCAGGCCACTCGTGTAAAGGGAGATGACAGTGAAGGAAACACGGATCCGAGATACTCGCGAGATGATTACAAGATGACAGGGCACTAGCTCTCTGAGTTTTTCGTCTTGGCCTTTGCAGATTAGGTATGCAGAGCTAGGACCCTCACTTTATACTCACTTCGGATGAAGAATCGTGAACAAAAGACGCTGGGGAGTAAGAGGAACTGGTGGGTTTCCTTCTCAACGACGTAAGGCCATTGTCAGCTGATCTACTGAAATTGCCCCTTTTTCTTCCTAGATCTTTGCCATCTTGTCTCCAACGCATTCACATTGATCAAAGTGCAATTTCCCAATCCATTGCAATAGTGGCAAAGTTGTAAGGTTCAGGGGCTCATAACCAACAAAAGTCATAATAATCTAGCAATCAACTATAATGACTAACAACCCATTTATGTCCGCGGTGATCTTTTGTTTTTTTGCCCCTTAGTCATAGGAATTGTTTCGACAGTGTGATAGTTTACAGAGCCCTTGACTTTAGTAAGGATTCTGAGATGAGTCTCTCAAACGACATGTGAAGCTGCTGTAATGATAGATTTGCCTCAACAAGAGTGGGTATCACAATCTGAAGTATATAGGTACATCTTGTCACTAATAGTCCATTCAATCGAATAACAGTTTCATATAGCCATTCCCAGTCGAGGACATTGACAGTTCGACAAGCACAGCACTAACTCGGGTCAGTTGAAAGAATACTCACCATTATGAATAAAAAAAGGTCGCAAGGCATCTCCTCCTCACCCTTCGCCCAACTCCACGACGACTTAATTCCTTTCTTTCCACAATTTCTCTACCTCCTCCACCAATGTTCGTACCTTACTTCCTTCCCCGCCCTTAGCACAATCCCTCCACACTCCTCCATCCCGGACGCACCAAACTGATTCATCCAGCCGTACTGTACAGCTCGTCTTGATCCCCAACTCCTCGCTGCGGCGTGCACTCCTGCGCAGTAAGGCAATCCCACTCGGGTCTTCCTGTGACGAGTCGTCGTCATCGTCATCCTCACGGCTTGCGCACTGATTCAGCTCGTTGAAGTCGATGCCGTGCTCGAGCGCGCAGCCTTCGACCAGCGTGCGATCGGGAATCTTCTCATAGGAGCTGATCAGGCAATTGGCGAAGCCAAGAGAACGGATTGTTGGGGTGCGCGGGCGGAACGTGAGGGAAGACGAGGAAGAGGACGATTTTTGGCCAGGAGGGAAGGGAAGATTGGCTGCACAGAGAATAATCATGTCCCCAATACATTCGGTTGGACCGTGCATACACTCCACCTCAGAGGTTTTATTGGAGACGCTAGGTGATCACATCAGCTTCATAGTCAACCTCGGCTTACACTGAGCAAGTACCTTGCAATGAAGGAAAGCTGAAAATCAACCTTGTCACTGATCTTCTCCATAGCCGGCACGACGAGTTGCTGCAGACAGTCCCGGGCGTCGGGGCATTTGCTCATGATGTGTGCCTCCAGAGGCACTTTCTTGGATCCAGTGGTCGAGTATGTTGTAGAGACGGTACCCTTGGAGCGTATCGACGTCTTGGCGAAAAGGTGAGTCACATAGATGAAGTACAGGACAAAGCAGACAATGATGAATATAATGCCGCGGCGCAAGGAACGACTGATAGCACGCTCGCGCCGCGTCGTAATTCTGCTGTCTGTTGCTACCGAGGGGTTACCATCTTGAGGACCAAACAGTTCTTCTCGAACGAGCTCTTTGTACGCTGCATAAGGATTCCCGGTCATTATGCGTAGTTCCTGTTGCGATCAGTAAGAACTAACAATAATGATCTGTTTCCGCCCATTCTCCTGGGCTAGTGCAGACAGCCAGCGTTCTGTAGAGGTGAAGCATTCGGCGGGCGAGTCTGGAGGCGCGATGACGAAACGAGCAATCTGACTAATTTAGCGTATGCAGTCTTGGCACCCAACCTCAGGAAATTGTAACTTCTGTATTAGAAGCCCACCAAACCACTAAAATACTTAATTTTCTCACTATATTCTATTGATTTTTGCCTAATTTATCATATTTAAGGTTTTCTGACTTACTAATCAGGAAATTCTAGGATATATTTATATAGATATTGAGATCGAAAAAAAAGGCACCTAAGGTAACTAACTGCTAAATTATTTATACCCTATCCTCTAGTAAATAAATACCCTCTTAAGCATCCTTATTACTATTAAATATATGTTTCAGCTCCTAAAAATATATATACTCCGGAGTACAGATATTATAATATCTTCTTCTTTGGCCCAGGAAGGCAAAGGTAAGCACCGAGATGATGTATCCATAGCAATACTGAACAAGTGTCGTGGTACGACAGAGTATCCTTGTCGGGAGCACCTTCATCGATGGAAGTATGGATGATCCAATCCCCGGTCACATGGATAATCCATGACACAGTCACGTGTATGGATAATCCATCTTATGTACGTAGATGGAGGATCCTTCAAGGTTTCCTCATCAAGCTTTTTTTAAAAAGGACTCCCTCGACCTCGAGGAACTTAGGAAATACAACCATCTTACGACCAGGACTCCTACCTCCCATTACGCGATTTTCATTGATTCCCTTGCCAATTTCCTGTAGTTCATCCCCTGTGTTCGATACATTGTGTTTTGTGGTGACAAGGCCGCGATTCTCGCGGAGCCTTGGAGCCCTGGTTGACTCGTATCGCCATCTTCGTGCTTTCTCTGTGTCTTCTCCTGTCTCTTGTCCCCGGTATCCGGGAGAATTTCTGTGCGGTTTCTTGCGTTTTCTGCATTCTGCTGTGTTTCCTTGTCCAGGATTATGTCCTGAGAACGTCAGGTCTAGTGCTTCAATCTCCTCTTCTCTTGTTTTCCATTGCTTCTCAAATTCCCAGCGATCTGCTGCTCTCTTTGCTTCACCCTTTCTCTTGTCGCGCTGGATCCTCGACGGGGGTGCGAGAGCGGGGTCTCAGAGACCTCAGACGGAAGGATCCCAATTAGGAAGGAACTCCTCGAGATCAACCGCCAAACGCCCTAAGCTCATTCGACAAGATCTTCCTCTTTCCCTTTCTTCTCCAATAGCGTCAGTCCCATTATGAGTCACTAGCTAGCAAAGCTTTGCTAAAACCTCTAGGTACCTGGTAGTTCGACATCTGTTCTTGGCTACAGGATATCGTCATCATTAACAAATTGATTATCAAATATACAGCACTAAGCCCCTTATAAATTCAAGTTCTTCAATCAGAATACCCTTCTCTGTCTAAACTGAATCAAAAGGGCTACATTATCAAGATATTATCGCAAGCATGGGGGCACCCCGGGAGCCAGAATGGCCCCCCTCCCCATCCCAACGGACGCGACCTGATCCTGCCAAGGTAAAGAGGGCCATGGAGGAACGGCGCCGAATTCGGGCACTGCCCTATGAAGAGATCTGCAAGCGGGCTGAGGCCAATTTCCCTGGTTGGGGTGAGTGATTATTCCTAGCTATATGTCTTAAGGATATAATATCGCTAACAGATATATTTAGTTTCCGAACCTGATATTTGTTACGACGAGGGCCAGGACATTGAATGGGAGGAAAAATCGTTTGGCAAAGGTTGAAAGGAAGAGGACAACTGAGCATTTATTTCGTGTATATTCACGCCTGCGACGTTTCGCTGGACGTGGTTGTCCCTCGATATCTGTGGATCCCAATGCTGTAGCCTCAACATAATTCTCGTCGTGGGAGTTATCTGAGGTAACCGTGTCGGAGTCATCCTCTTGAGCAGAGTCTTTGCAAGGGTGGCTGTGGGAGTCACTGGGAGCCTCCCTGTCAACATCACCATCGATTGTAGGCCGCATGACGCCCCGAGTTATCTTCTGAGCCCTCTGCAGTGTGGCCGGTATGACAACAGAAAGTTTTGGGGCCTTTCCAGGAATGATGCCAACTGACTGGCATCTAAACCTGTTAACATAATTGGTGTGCCTCTCCTGTAAGATATGCTGCATCTCTTTAGAAAAGGAGTTATAGTACCTTCTCTCTTCAGTATCTGTTTCTCCTTGATTAAAACCAGACACCTTATCTATGTATTAATTTGGATTATTGCTGCGTCTTCTATACCAGTATACCAGCCATCTAAGCATTTACTATTATGACCTGGAACTGTTGCTTGCCTTAGATTTATATTATTTTTCATCTTGGATAAACCTGATAAAGGTATCTTAATATTTATATAGATGTAGCCTATAATTTCATAATTAGTAAGTCAAAAAAACCTCAAAATATGACTAATTAGGTAAAAATTAATAGAATCCAGTAATAAAATCAAGTATTTTAGTAGTTTGATAGGCTTCTAATACAAAAGTTAGAAATTTTTATGAGTTTGGGTGCCAGGACTGCACCAATATTTGCATACGCGAAATCAAGATCGCAGTAATCAGGGCACGTGTACCCAATTCTAACATCAGGCAGGTGTATCATGGTTGACACGATAAATGACAACGATGCTGAACTTTGGAATGTGAAATAGCTTTCAATTTAAAGATGAGATGATTCGTAGAATTCCACCATTTCTGATTAAAAATGCAAATAGGTCCCCCCGTCAGCTCCGTCTTCCGGTTCAAAGCGAGGGGACCAGCAGCCAATGAATGCATTACACTTTTCAGGTTGAGGATTACGAGTACAGTGTTTCCAAGCAGAGCAACTACAGCAGTCGATCCGACGTCGCACAAACCCCGTACTGCCGTCTAACAGTCTCTCCGCATTACGGAGTATTCTTGCCCGGAGGCTGATCGCACATTGCGGGGTTTTGCATCCCCGACTGATCGACTAGTCCGTACAGAGTACATACTTCAGGCTGGAGTACGGAGTATGAATTATGGAGCAGTAGTCAACGAGAGCTTACGCCATTCCCATGTGTCAACGACACAACGCAAAAAGCCTCTATACGAGAATCAGCCAGCGCGAAACACCCTTTTTTATACCCAAACAGGTATTCCGGACTTGTGGCGTCAGGATGACTGGCTGAAAGCTGGCGTTCTTGCAGAAACTACGATTTAGCTTCGAGCCGTTTCCACCCCGTCGGTGCCACGTGCTACTTTCAGCCTGTCAGTCGCCCAGCCCAGCATGGATTATGATGACTGACACGGAGTACAATGAATGCACTTGCCCGCAGCCTCGATCTGGAAGGCAGCCATCCGCCATCATTTCTGTAACGATGGCGCCCAAATTAGAATCTTGGTGTGACATGGTACTAGGTTTCCTAGGGCATCTGTAGATTGATCATCCGTTGTGGTTGGGGCCTTGCAAGCTTATTCTGCTTTTGTTGGGAAGTTTCACTCAATTTAGCCTGCAAGGTGGATACGCATGCGATGGAGGGAATCTGATTGCCTTGGATGCAGGCGCAGCTGTTGGGCATACCTGTCACCCCGATATCGGCAGGGGACGTCAAAAACAAAGTCGATAGATAAAAGCAAGATGGAGCGGTTAGCATTGGGATTGACATATGCTATTTTCAGACCGCCGCAAGGAGACGATCATGGTGATTGTTTCAGAAGGATTTGCCTTGGGGTCTGGTTCTGTCAGGACTCCAGACGCTCGGATTGAGCTGCACGCCGCGGATAGCCTGGCCAGCTGCTATATTATTAGTTAGATCGCGTAGATATCTGTCAACCATCTCAGGATCAAGACAGCGAGAATCAGAGTCGTTGTGATAGTAATAATAAAACGCAGACGTGCGGAATAAATCTTGATCCATCTTTTTGGTCCTCCCTGTGGGGATGGCCGTCAGTGCGTGGATAGTCGACCCAAGGACTCGAGATCTGCATACAGGACATACCAACTGTGGGAGAAGCGTGTTCTTGCTGATTCGTAGGGGCGTTCGGAGAACTCCGGCCGGTACGCGCGATACGTGGATATACTCCGTCGTTAGCAATGCGGTGGGAATTCGCGCGGGCAGACCTGAAACAGACACGATGAAACGAGTGCTTTATTCCGAAAGCGGATCCCATCGTCTCCTGGCGACTCCATCGACGCTCCCCCACTGCCTGAATATGGAGCGCAGACCCACGCAGGAACTGGGTGAGTCGAATCTAATTGCCGGGCGGATCGTGCGTGCGGCCCGCGTCAAGGGACGGCCAAAACACCTCCAGTCCAGCGTCACATCGGCGTGAAGCCTCGTGCCCGTGTGGTCGCATTGCTCCATCCTCGCTCCCTCCCTCGACAACCCACTGCTCGCCCGCTCTCTGCTTCTCCCACTGCTCCATCCCGCACGCCGGAGCGCGACGGTCCGTTCGTTCTTTTCTCGATCCTCGCCCGCCCTTCCATCCTGCGCCGAGGCGTGACCAAGTTCCCATTTAAGCAGGCTTCGCGAATGACACCCCTCCCTGCCAGCCCTCGAGCATCCGTCTAGATCTCATCCTGACGAGCTGTCGCTGCTGTTCCCTTGGGGACTGACTCGAGATTGCGCAATTAACTGACAGGTGCTGGCACACCCGTCGCCCCATCCGCTTAAACTATACTGTACAGACCTGTGAACAGCCCCCCCATCCGTCGGGATAGCCAGCTAATATCACACCCGCTCTCTATCTAGCTCCGCTCGTAGCTATCCTTTATCGCGGCCTAACCTTGTTCACGCCCGATTAATATTTATCCTGCTGGCGACACCGTATCTGCCCTGCCTCGTCCGAGCGAACAGTTACGCTGGTGCCGTTGCTTCTCCAGATCATCTACGTGCCTCGTTCCTGCGACCACGCTCTCGTGTGTAGAGCGTATTATTAATTATATACAGGCCGGTGGATGCCTTCTCGGCCGAATCATGATGGCGGCACAACCCTTGGTGGTCGACACGAAGGTGGTCGATACGAACAGCCATGATGTCGACCAAAACCATATAAACGACGAGGTCGACGAGGAAGAAGAAGACATTGCATCTGATCTGGACCAGCCAAACAATGAGCCCAATGAGCCAGGGCCGCAGATAGACCCACTTGACGACTTCCTCAAGCCCCTCGTCCTGGACGAAGGAATCCTCTACAATCTGGCCCGTCGTTTTTCCGAAGTATATCGGCATCTCGCCCTGACCTCGGACCAACAGTTTCTTCCCACTCCGGTAACGCGACTGCCCACTGGGGAAGAAGTTGGCCGTTATCTGGCCATCGACGTCGGCGGCAGCAATCTCAGAGTCGCCTTCATCGAACTGCTGGGCGAAGATGCTGACTCCGATAAGGGTACCGCGGACGCATCCGACAAGTCACGTGATACGATCAGAAAGGCACAGAGGCCGCGTGTGAGGCGGACGTTGGAGAAAGCATGGCCGATCCAGGAGCATCTGAAGAAGGATAAAGCCGACGACCTGTTTTCATGGATCGGCGATTGCATTGCGGAGGTGGTGGCCGACAGTCTCACCTCGGATGCGACCAAAGGCGACATTCCGGACGAGCTAGAGATGGGCATCACTTTCAGCTTCCCTATCATGTACGTTTTGCCGTTGTATTATTGAAGGCGGTCTTTTGGTTGCTTGTCTAGAATCGTTCCAGACTGACACCAAGGCAGGCAGGAATCAGTCACGGAAGCCACCTTGATGCCAATGGGCAAGGGTTTCGCCATCACGTCCGATCTCAACCTCCGTAATATGCTCCTCTCGGGCTATGAGAAGCATACGAGACGTCCCGACGAAGAAGAGGAACCGTCGTCCAAGCGGCGGAAACTCTTCGCGTTACCAAAGTTGAAGATTACCGCCATCACCAATGACACTGTTGCAACGCTTATTTCTTTGGCATACAGCGTAAAGTCTTTACCAAACAGTCGAGTAGCGATGGGTATAATTGTCGGGACCGGCTGTAACGCTACGATCCCAATGCGACTGTCAGATCTCCACGAGTCTAAAGCCAGACTGGTCAATTCCAAAGATCCAGAAGCCACCCAGACTGTGGTTAATACAGAATGGACGATTTCCGGTGCGGCGCCGCCCCTTAAGGAGCTGAACATCACCACAAAGTGGGATACCCAACTAGATAACGCATGCGCTCGCCCTGGCTTCCAGCCCTTTGAGTACATGACCGGTGGCCGGTACATCGGAGAACTGGTTCGCATCGTGCTGTTCGATTACCTCACCACCGTGGTTGGGCTCTCCAAGAAAGACCTCCCTGCTGCGCTGGTGCAGGAATACGCTTTGAACACCACATTCCTATCAGAGAAGGTTGCTCGGAGCCGATCAGATCAGGAATTGGCCACCGAGTTGGCACGGTCCCTTCCACCACCCGAGTCAAGCGACTGGAATTGGGATGCACACTCTGCAGGAGCGTTCCGGAAGATAGCCAGGGCCGTCCAGACACGGTCGGCAGGGCTCATCGCTGCGGCAGTTGTTGGGCTTCTTGCGTGTACGCGCGAGATCCAGCTGAAGGACGACAGTACCCGGAATTCACCACAACCTGCGCAGGAGAATCCTGTCGCCTATCAGGGAGACGTCAAGACCCAGACGGGGTCGAACAACCTGGCTCCCAATAATGGAGGTGCCGATTCGGCAAAAGCACCCCGGGGCCCCATCGTCCCCGTTCTGTCTCCCGCCCCTGCCGACTGGCATTCAGGCCCGGAGGAGCTGGTGGTCGCTTACACGGGCGGCATTATTCAAAATTACCCCAACTTCAAGGAGATGTGTCAGACTTACATCGATCGACTGATCATGAGAACCGGTCCTCAGAAAGGCGGCAAGTCTGTCTTCCTTCGCGAAGCTTCAGATGGTGGTGTTATCGGTGCTGGCGTTCTAGCCGGGATGGTGGCTGGCCGATGAGAGAGAAAAAATAATCTCGAACTATTATATATAAGTACACAGTATGAAAGCATGTTTATATCCTAAAAGGAGCGGGTGTTTCAGGAATGGTTTAGAATAATTGAATGTCTACGATCCTTTTTTTTTTCTTATTTAATTTTTGTTCTGGTTTTTCTTTTTTTTTCTGGTTTGGTTCTAATAAGTTCTACTATGTACTGTAGGACATACTACCTACCTACCTACCTACCTAGGTAAGTTAATACAGACCCGAGCTATTATTATAACTGCAGAAAGCAAGATAGAGAACCATACTCTTCACCATGGCACGCGTGTCATATGTCTGAAGAAGACGCCGTTGCGTCAAATCAAATCAGGCGGGACATATTCTCTAGATGAGGATATTAGAATCGCGTGCGATACAGATTATATATAGGTTATTAATATAAATAATATCAACCTTTCGAGGAGTCTGATCTGTTTGTCTTGATCTCAGATAGTCGTCCTCCAGCATACATGTAGTATCTTGATGCGCCAGTGACAAGCCTGGAGTGATTCAGACTTTTCGATGATATCCTTGATGTCATAATATTCAGGTATATGAAATAAGAGTAATACTACAGATTATCTTCACTATCGAAATCATTGAATATGTTCCTTCACCTCTCATTCGGTGTGAGATCACACTGTTGATGCCTCAGGCCGACGTCACCACGTGAGCTGCTGATTAATCAACCATCATCGATATCCGTCACCTGCCTCCGGGGGCTACCTATTTAAACCTGTCTCCCCCTCATCTGTGATTCATCCCCCACCGTGAAGATGAGCTCCCAGGCGTACTATGAGCTCTACCGCGGTAGCAGGTATTGTCAAAAGAAGCGTTTGAGATTGATTCGTACTCTTCCAGGTTCCGTGGGCTGACATCTTTGGCTTTTTATCTCACAGTCTCGGGCTCTCGCTCACCGACACGCTCGATGATCTGATCAACGAGGGTCGGATCGAGCCACAGCTGGCTATGAAGATCCTCTCCAACTATGACCGCGTTATCACGGAGGTTCTCGCGGACAAGGTTCGCGCTAGGCTGACTTTCAAGGTACATACTGCTTGTTTGCTCTGTAGTTTGATCACAGCGCGCATGGGATTCATTCATAATGCTGACGTGAATCCGTGCTGCAATAAAAAAGGGCCACCTTGACACCTACCGGTTCTGTGACGATGTCTGGACCTTCCTGATCAAGGACGTCACTTTCAAGCTGGATAACCAGTCGACTGTCCAGGCGGACAGAATAAAGATTGTCAGCTGCAACAGCAAGCGTCCAGGAGAGGCGTAATCGATTCAGTCTTTCTCTCACCTAGCCGTGACTTGCGGTGTGCTTTCTCAGTAGATTTGAGATGCACTTCAATAATAGGATGATGAGGATGGGTTGGTCAGCGGGTGTTGCTCATGATTCGGGTCTTATCTTGGTGGCGTTGTGGAATGGATACAATATCGGCTTTTCTTTATTATGGTTGGAGACTAGATACCCCGAAATAAATTGAACTGAGATAATATGTCCATTCTTTATTCTAAGGAAAATTGCGTAGTTTCGTTTGGAGTAGGCTCGTAGTTGTCGGTCAGGCAGCACTGAGCCGGTTTGGGAAACTTGATGTTGGCGTCCGCAACCGCGGCCGTGACCGCGTTTCGTACCACTCGCCGAGCACGGAGAAACTACCTATTCTTCCCCCGAGTAATGAAGGTCATCGTTTGATTCCATGTTCCAACAGGCCTTCGAGCGGCCTTGTCGACATGCCACGTTCGTTGCCATGGCTCGTTGGCGGAACAAATGACACGAAGCAGTCGGCCCCGCGCGCACGTCGCGTCAGTCGGGATGCCACTCCAAGTGGCAGTGATACTGCCAGGAAGGGGAGGTCTCCTGTCAGAGATACGCCTGGGAAGACCGACTTTCTGAGATCCTGTATGATTGTTTCCCCCTTATCCTCTACGCCACGCTCACACTCACTTTGCTGATGCGCGATTCTAGCTCGAAGCCCGTCCAGTTCCCCAATCCGACAGCCTCCGACGGAAGAGTCAGTATTTTTTTTTACCCTCAAATATCTCCGACTGAGTCGCTAATTTCGACTCCTAGGTTTCTCAGGGAAGGATTCGACAACGATGACATGTACATCATGGTCGAGGACGAGTTCTACGCCGTCGCGCAGACATTCACGCAACACCTACATCACGCGGAGTATGTGCGGCGGAAGAAGGAGGCAAAACTCAAAAATGCGACGGCCATCCAAGATCTGGAACGACCGACGGACGGCAAGACGATGATGAGGAAGGAGACCCAAAGGCAGAAGGAATCCGAGGCGCTGGCTTCCCGCCAGAGAAAGGGCCTTGACGAAATAAGAGGCAAGCGGCCGCGGGTCGATTCGGAAGAGGAGGACAGCGATCTCGAGGAGGATCGCGACGATGATCCTTGGGTTGGCACGTCTTTGCACACCCTCATGACCAGCCCGAGAAAGTCTAGGTCGTTGCTTGGGCTTCAGGGGATCAAGTCTAGCACTAGAGCTGCAGCTGGATACGGGCAGGCATCTGGACCGAATCGAAGAGATGATAGGCGCCAGCCATCGCCTGAACCACGCCGACAACAAGAGTCGCACACTGTCAACGTCGACGAGACAGCTTCGGAGGATGATGATGACCTCGAAATCACCAAAGTCACCACTTCGAAAGCTACTCCAATCCATAAGGTCCATTCAAAAGAACAAGCACCAGTGAAGAGAGAGATTTCGACTACACCTACAAAGGAGGAAAAGCCTGATGTTGGAAAGGGCAAGGGTTACTATTCCGAGAAGAAAGCGGCGACAAGTTCCAACCGCACTACATACAGTACTGCGGCTAGTAGCTCGAAGGTGAATAGCAGGAAGAAAATGCTTCTTGAAGATTTGGACGATTTTCCCGAGACAAATGAGAAGAAACCCAATGGTAGAATACAGGACCAGCCTCGAAGGTCATCATCTGCGGCGCCTTCCCCGAGTCGACCTCAAGAGAAGGACTCCAAGAAATCTCGTTTCAGTGAAGTGCCAACGTTTCTGGTGTGAGTGATATTACAATCATATATTAAAAAATCAGTCGAAATAGCTTTCCGACTGTAAGGTGAGAATCCTCCGAAAAGAACCTGCCCGCGTTTCATCCATCATACAGAAGAGAGAAAAAAAAAAGAATCAAGACAGCGCGGTTTGCGGTAAGATTACGACATTGTCGTATCTCATCATCATCGTATTGCCCGTGGCAGATTCTGCCGGGTCCTACGCAGTGAGCTTCGCACCCAGCCGCTGGACGTGTTGCTTGAGCTTGTCTCTCTTGGAGGCTTTGCGCTGGACAGCGCCTTCGGCCGCCTCCTTCTCCGGCAGGAGGCCATGGCTGTCATGGTCGGTCAGCGTTCTATAGATATTTGTGGAGAGTCAGGAACACCGCGATCACATATTTTCACTTTCGAGAGCTTTGGGGAGACTAACTCGGAGTCCGAGAGGGGCATCGCGAACTCTTCCTTTCGGAAGTTGGTTGGAGGTCCCTGAAATTCAACAACCGATCAGCTTCGAGTTAGCTAGGCAGGTTCCAGTCGAGAGATGCTTACAATCTCCAGGATTCTTTCTTCTCGTTTGCGCTGGAACGGCGACTTCAGCCACCGGAACACTGGTCGGAAGCAGCCGATCATCATGGTGGAATATCACGTCGTGTCAGTTGTGTCAAGCAGAGCGATAGCAAGATACAGAGTGTATTGGAAGTCTTTTTTTGGGCCTCAAATGAATGTCTATGTCGAGGAAATCGTTCTTGGATATGCCGCTGAGTTCGTCGTCAATTCGTGCAAAACGCAACGCGAGATGGTCGTGCTAGTCGTGCTATGCTGATGCTGAATGACGATGATATGCAATGCAAGGCGAGCGAGCGATGCGATGCGAAACGAGTAGCAAACGACACGTGCAGAAAACCGACAGCAAGACAACACACACACACACACACAACGCAGAAATAACGAATGAATAATGACTATATACGTTCAAGTCATGAAGAAAGCAGGAGATGTGGTGCTTAGTTAGAGGAAGGAGAAAGCTGAGAAGCTACTTCTTATGTGATTATATATAAGAAATGATTACGAATTACGTTACACACCAGGCAGTCGTCACTCGTCAGCCCTGGATCCAATAAAATAAGACGGGTGTTTCCTAGGCGAGAAGAGAGAATTCTTTCGCCAGGATACCTATGCGCGTCTGTATGCGTATGCCCTATGCGGATATAGTATAGGCAAGTTAAGTTGTCAGTGGCAACCTCAAATACGGACACGGACACGGCGCCGTCTCAAGAAGACGATTGGATTCGGCAAGGCGAGGCAAGGGCTTGCGTGCAAGTCTGTCTTGTCTTGTCATGAAACGGGGAAACGGTCCTGTCGTGTCGTGTCGTGTCGTGCCGTGTCACTGCAGGGCAGGCCAGGCGATGCGCTGAATGTCCATACCTACGTAGCCAGGTAGCACCGTAGCTAGTAGCTACCAGTACCTAGGCAGGCGCCTGTCTGCAGGGGCAATTGCCAATAATCCTCTTACATAGCAGCCCTTGCCCTAGCCCTGTAATACATAACGGTGCAAGCCAATGGGCGTGCCGTGCCAAAGGGATAAAGAAGTAGAGTAATCCACCAGTCAAGGAGTTTGACGTGTTGAAGATGCAGACCACATTCCATCTCCAATCCAATCTAATCCAATCCAATCCTCCCTTCCTCGTGCAGGGGTTCTTGGCATGGCCTTGCTGCACAGTTGCACCAATGGTGTCGACTCCTAGGGTCAGTGGTGACTGCTGTCAGGACTCAGCTGGGGATGGATCCGTTTCCAGGGAGAGAGAGAGAGAAGTAGTGCTGAATATGGGGGGAGTATTATGGATGAAGAACTGTCCAGGACTCGATAGTCGATGACGATACTGGAGAGAGTTTTAATTAAAGTTAGTTTAAATGCCTGCCCTTTCTTCTAGGTACTGGCATACAGACAGTACAGGATAATACAGACTGTCTTTCTAGTAGTCTACCTTGTCTACCCCATATTATTGCGCCTATTGTAGTACCAAAAATAAGTACCATTTACACTCTTCATTATATGAAATATCAGGTCTTGTAATACTGTATACAGTATCCTGATTCCTATCAGGAATAAACCCATCTTAGACACTTAGGTAGCCGGTAAGGTATAGTATAAAGTACTCCATATTCTCCATACACAGGCATGTAGGCATGTAGGTATGGAAACCTTCCATGCCTTCCATGCATATTCCATTCATTCCTCACCACAGGTCCTTGACGATTGAATCCATCTATTTAATGTACGCAATTAACGGTCCCATCCCTGAATTCATTCCATCTTAAATTAAATTAAGTTAAAGAGTAACGACATACATACATATCGACATTATACGACACGACTTGACGATGGTATCCATCCCATGCCCATGTCCTTGGTGACGAAACAAAAGTCTATTATCCAGATGGTAGAACATGTTATATATATTACCAATAGATATTACCAATATACGGCTAAGTGCAACAGTCCTGACAGACGACCAATAATTTTTACCTCAATTCACCTATTACCCATCAAACAAAATTAATCCAATATTATTCCCTAAAAGAATTCCCACAGGGAGAGTGTTTGACTGACGCGAAACAATTTTTAAAAGAGAAAAAAAAAACTTCAGTTTGTCCGTTTTTAGATTAGAGAGAGATTAATTTATGTACGTCCTGACTGACTCCCTTGCATCGGCAAAACTTCAACTCTCGTACTACTTACTTTGGTAATTGGCTGCATTCCAAGGGAGAATAATAATAAACAATATTTCCTGGATGGATACCTCTGCCTTGTCTCGTGACTTGTCTCGTGACTAACTTTCGCGACATTACTGCGGGAACTGCCATATATACATGTTTTTCAGTTTATATTAGCTGTCGACTCTGCAGGCCACCCATTGACAACACTATACTCATCCAACGGCGTCACGCCGTGCAGGACGTCATAATGCCGCCTGTCCCCGCAAGCTGCATCAGAAACCGAGCAGTTTGATGATAGGATCTCTCCTGCAATCCGCAGCCCGGCATCTCGTCCCTCGAACCACGCGCCGTGCAGAAACCCAAAGTACGCCGCGCTCGTCGCCTCGCCCGCAAACCACAGCCGGCCCACGTTGGCGCGCAGGTTCTCGTGCATCTGCAGCGTCGTCGCCGGCGGCCAGTTCGAGTAGCTGCCGTAGGCCCAGGGCTCGGTACTCCAGCGCGGATAGAGGAAGTCAATCGGCTCGGGGATGTCGTCGACGTCGGGAAACATCTGGCGCAGCACGGCCAGCACCTCGGCTTTTGTCTGCTCGTCCGATTGCTTCTCTACGCGATACGACTCGGTGTTGACGACCGTGACGAAGAGGATGTTCGACCCCGGCAGAAACCCGTCCGTAGAGAGGGACTGCCACACTGGGTAGTGACCCCTGGTCGTCGGCGAGGCATACAGCAGAAACTGCCGGTCCGTCGGCCAGAAGGTCTCGTTGAACTGGAGGAAGATCTTGGTGTACGTGCCCATCTGGAACGTCGCGATGGCGGTTCGTTTCCAGTCGGGTAGCTCCGGGCTGAACGAGACGGTGTCGTTTTGCAGCACGCCCAGTGAAAAAGTGCAGATGGCGTACGCCGCGCGGATGCAGCTCCCGTCGCTGTTGAGGACCGTCACGCCGTCGTCGGAATAGCTGATGTTGGTCACGCGGGTGTTGAGCAGGAGGCGAGGATCCCCCGGACGGAGAAAGGTCGCCGCTTCCTGCTTGATGATGGTGTTGAAGCCGCGCTGGTCGAGGACGAAGTTGTTCTCGTCGCTGAACTGGTTGTAGGTGAGATTCTGGCCTGTGATGCCGAAGACGAGCGAGCTCTCTTCGGGCGGGTAGGCGCTCTCCCAGTCTGTATCAGTTAGCTTCAACGTAAATTAATCAACGTAAATTAAAGAAAGCTTCAGATCACACACCCCACTCCCACCACTCGACCGCCTGCGCAGCCATGTTCTTCTTCGGCTTCCAGCCTGCCAGGCCGAGTCCCGCCCGGGCGGTTTGGTCCTGGAGGTTCTGCTTCAGAATGGACCCGGCATGTGCGGCGGCGATGACATATGCGTCATCGAAGGAGTCCAGCAGGGCGCTGTAGTCGGAGAAGCCGGTCTCGTTGTATGTCGAGATGGAGCTGTAGTTGGAGTACGTGTTGGTCAGGTTGTATTTCTTAGCCTGGGCAGGTTAGCATGCATCTCAAGTATCGAATGACAGCAGTACCAATGTCCAGACGGGATTCTCTGGATATACATCGTCATGGTTAGCATCTAATCGAGCAATAAATAAAAAGAAGAAGAAGAAGAAGAAGAAGAAAAGAAACCTACCCGGCCCACCAGGTCTCCCAAGACCTTGAATCTGCAGCATTGCAGCGATACAAAGTCAGGAGCAATTCCATCACAATGTCCATATTTTTGTCCAACGCACCCAATTCGCCCCTAGCTCGACGACGTAAGACGACCCGTCTTCCTTTTTCCCAAAATTGGCGTGTTTCACCCGGCCCCCGATGTCATCTTGGTACTCGACGATGAGAAAATCCGTGATGGAGGCGTTTGATAGGGCTTGCTGAACTTGTGAGAGTAGTTCTTTTTTTTAAAAAAAAAGAATAGAAAGAAAGAAAGAAAGAAAGGCGTTTCGAAAGCTTACAGCGGCTGTAATCCCCGCCATTCCGGCTCCCCTAATAGAGCATCTATCTGTTAGCGTATATAATATAACATCCCCTTCGTAGAAGTAGGTAGGTAGAGGTGACATTGACATACAAAATCGCAACCGTGGTCTGCCTACACTCCCCTTCCTTGGGCGGGACGTCAGACCGGGGGACGGCGTATCCCATGCAATCCTGCACAAACCCGCCTATGGACCAGGCCAGCCATATTGCGGGTGCTAGGAATTGTCTTGCGAGATGCATCTAGATGGGTAGAAGAGAAGAGGCGTATATACAGACTGTATATAAATATATGGCCAGGGAGAGAGAGAAAAGCGAGAGGGGATTTATTTCCATTCTCATATATATACCTACTGATCCATGAACAAGAAACTTTCCCTCAAAAAGAATCATCCATCGACAAATGGAGCTAGGAAGTTTGGGGGCAGTAGTCAATAATCCATCGAAGCTCGTTCTCGTACAGTATAGATAACGTAATCAATCACCGAGCGAAACAGATCACCGAGCGAAACACCCCACCAAACTACGCGACGCGCTCATCAACTTCAACCACCAAAATGCCACGCAAAACAGCAGATTCAGCAGTTCATCAAGAGGGCCGTATCTTGCTTGCAATTAAAGCTTTCAATGATGGTCAATTTAAAAGCATACGGGCTGCTGCACAGGCATATAATGTGCCACATCCAACACTCTACCACCGCCTACGCGGGCGTACTGCACGCGTAGATGCAACACCAAACAGCAAAAAGCTCACTACCACTGAAGAATCTATGCTTGTCAAATGGATATTATCTATGGACCAACGGGGACTACCACCACGAATCACCATTG